>NW_028253455.1:0-16742 GCF_964263255.1 Lissotriton vulgaris | reverse complement strand
TGGCATCAGAAAAAACAAGGGTGGCTGGGCCCAATGGGAAGGAGGGTAGGCAGGGCCACACTCATATGAAATAGAAATATTTGCCTATGCCTCCGAGCTACTTAGAGTACACACTAGTTCATGTATAATATATAGAGATTCCTTTAACTGCACCACAACGAAACTTCAAGAGCTTAAGGATGCGGAAGGGATGTGCTTTTTACTTAAACTCACAGACTCCTTTACCTTTGCTGGTGCTTTAATCTATCGCCCCCCAGGCCCATGCAAAAGCTTTCTGGAAAGCATAGGAGAGGCACTGAGCCCCCTGGCTACGCGCTTTTCTAATTTCACTGTATTAGGGGATATCAATATCCATCTTGACTCCCCTACGGATACCTCAGCAACCGCCTTTAGGGATACCATGGATGTATTAGGCCTTACTATATGCGTCACACAGCCCACACATGAGACGGGTCACACGATTGACTGCATATCAACTAACCTGCAAGACATTCAAATCAAATCCCATAAAATCCAAACCTGGACAGATCATACATTAATCCCATTTGAACTACCATTTAAAATGCTTAGAAATAATAAACTGGCAGGGAAAACTGTACACAGCAGTCAATTAGAATGGAAAGACGCCATGAAACACCCAGAACTGCTTAATATAGCAAAAGAACATGAACCTTCATGGTCAGGACAGCCAGAAGCTGATAATGACAACTTCAGGAAATGGATGTCAGACCTGAAAGCAATAGCAGCCCCGACTAACCGTAAACCTAGACCAACGGCTAAAAAACAATCAGCACCATGGTTTAACCCCATGTTAAAAATAAAACAAGGAGAGGTGCGTAGAGCCGAACGCAGATGGAGAACTAACTACTGCATCGAATACAGGAATAACTACAAATCAACCAGAAGCGCATATCATGCTCTGATTAAACAAGCCAAAACCAACTTTTACACCTCGGAAGTAGAAAATGCCAGAAACAAACAAAAAACTATTTTTAAAATTGTCAATAGTTTTAATAAACCCAAAATATTAGAACAAGAAATCCCGCCTTCGGAACATCTATGCAACACCATCGCAGACTACTTTGAAAACAAGGTACTAGCACTCACCAAGGATTTCATCACTTCTGAAGTTAGGGTAAATGAGGAAAACATGGAAAGAGACAGACTGGAAACTTTCCTTCCCATTAGCTTGGATGAGACCCATAAGGCTATGTTAGCTGCCAAGTCAGGTTCCCCGTTTGACCCATGTCCTCCGGCACTGCTACATATGATGGTCGAGGTAGCTAACCCTGTGATTAACAGTATTGTGAACTCCTCCTTGACCACAGCAACAGTCCCAGCTGAATGGAAGCTAGCGGCAGTTAAACCATTACAAAAAAAGCCTCTCCCTGACCCTACCACCCTATCCAACTTAAGACCAATATCTCTCCTCCCTATGCTGTGTAAAATCACTGAAGCCTGTGTAAACAAACAGATCACCAAATTCCTGGAAGGAAATGAAGCCTGGCATCCCAATCAATCGGGTTTCAGGGCTCAACACTCCACGGAAACTGCCCTCCTGCTCACCTCAGATACCATCCGCATGGCTCTGGACCAGGGTAAGAAGGCCGTCCTGATTTTATTAGACCTATCGGCAGCCTTCGACACTGTGTCACATGCCATCCTGATTAACAGACTTGAAACCTCTGGCATCTCTGGCACAGTATTGGAATGGATCAAAAACTTCTTGAGTGACAGGAGACAAGTAGTTACTCTCGGAGAATTTCGCTCCAAGGAAAAATTAATAAAGATGGGCGTCCCACAGGGCTCAAGCCTCAGCCCGACACTGTTTAATGTCTACACCGCCCCTTTAATTAAACTAATATCGTCATTTGGAATTGATGTAGTGGCTTATGCCGACGACACTCAATTGATATTAGTTCTGGACAAAGACACACAGGAATGGGAAGAAAAACTTAAAAGCTGCCTCACGGCAACCTTCGATTGGATGAAAGTCAATCATCTAAAATGCAACACAGGCAAGACAGAAATCGTGCCAATGGGCCCAAATAACAACTTTACGCCCAAAACCTGGTGGCCGGAAAAGGCAGAAATCCCACCAAATACAACTCAATCGGCACGAAACCTAGGGATCACATTTGACAGCAATCTCTCTTTCAAGCAGCAAGCCTTGAAAGTGGCAGGTAATTGCTTTGCCATCATTAAAGGACTCAGGAAGTTTTTCGACCTTCTTCCACTAGAGGCTAGGAAGACGGTAACAGTCGCTCTGGTGACGTCGAGGATAGACTATTGTAATAGTCTATATGCAGGTACTACAAAAACCACCACACATAAACTTCAAATGGTACAGAATGCTGCAGCTAGGCTAGTCCTTAAATGGCCGAAGAAATCCTCCGCATCATCTGCACTAAATACTCTACATTGGCTCCCAATAAATAAGAGAGTCCTATTTAAAATGCTGATCATTACCTTTAGAGCCACCCATGCTCTGGGACCAAAATACCTACAGCAGAGATTTGCCAGATACCATCCTTCTCGCAATCTCCGATCATCTAGCTCTAATTTCCTGTCAGTACCTAGGTTCAGGCTTAGCACGAGAGGTGGCAAATCCCTACCAGTACTCGGAGCAAAAGCGTGGAACACTCTTCCCCCCTCCCTTCGTGCCCTAGACAAGGAAAAAGACTTCAGAAAGGGACTGAAAACCTGGATTTTCAAGCTACAGGACACCTGTGTTAGAGCACTAGTGTAACAGTTGGGTGAGTTTCCATCCCCACCCTACCTGTTTCCTTCATCTCTGAATCAGCTTTTCGCGCCTTGATGCTCCTTGGAGTGACTGCTGCGCGGTACAAATGCTATGTTACATTACATTACATTACAAGTAAACCACAATTTATTAGTTTACCCAAAACAATTTATGTTTTCAATTTTATACTCAATTTACAAAAGAAAAATTCAGAAAAACAGAACTAAGACCACTATCAACCTCATGTCTTAGCCATATGCAATTTCAAAAACACTTTATACATATATACAATGAACCGAACATATATTAGACAATTTGACAAACAGTGACTTTTTAACGTAAAAAAATATCACCATGAATACATGGACCACATAACCTTGTACATTTGTGAATGAAAAAGGACTCTTACAAACATTTATAGAACACGGGGAGAAAAAAGAAAACAATGTTTTCAACAACAGTTCAACTCCCACGACCTGAACAGGAGCTAATCAATTAAATTTCAGGAACATTGCCCATTTCTGCGTCAAATAACAATGGCCAACTAGCCAAACAAGAAAAGGGGGTGCCGACGCGTTTCGAATCCTGATTAGTGACTTGCAGGATTCTCGTCAGGGCAGTCTGAATCTAGTCCATGGGAACTGTTTAAAATAAAAACAAAACAAAGTGTTTACTATCTAGCGAGTCCTCTAGCCACTACTCTCAGGACAGTGCGAGTGCCAGAATAAAGCGTACCTTGTATTAATCCTGCCCACAGTCAATCCTGTTTAAATGGGAATGTCGTCTAGGCTTTATGGTTTACGCTGCAACAGAGTAATGAATTTGATAAGTCCTACATGGGTACACGGGAGGAAAAATACTTAGACATGGATGTCGAGCTGCTCTTTTTTACCTGCTTTAATCCTGGAAACTTTGCCACGTCTTAGCCACATGGGGTGAGGTTCGTGTACTTTCTGAAACAAGGGGACAGAGCGCGATTTAATGCCCTGCTCACTTGCTACCACGCTGATAACCTGCTGATTGTCATTACCCAAACTGATTCACTTACTTGGACACCGATCCGCGGTGACCTCAGTGGGGGTTCTGATTCTGTGACCGTGTTTCTCCAAACAATGAGCCGCTTAGTGATTATCTATGGGGGTAAGGAGAGGAACGTGTTACCGCGTTGTTGGGCTGTTACATGTGCTTAAAATTTGCAATGGTGGCAGTTTCAGTTGTGGCCGCTTCCGTGCTTACCGCAAATATTCGAAAGCCTCCGATCAGTGTACTTGCTCCAAACCGACAGACAAAGGGATGTGAGTGTCCCTGGCAATCGCCGGTTTGGAAAACCCGGATCATGTGATTAGTAAGGGGCCAATCAGAATAGCGGCCAAGTTATAATGCTTGCTGGGACCTGTAGTTTCAGAAAAACAGTCCATTGTTTTTAAGAAAAATTCAGGTGCATTTTGGGACATGTAGTGTCAAAAAACGGGCAAGTATTGGTTATGCCCTGTTTATTTCACTAAGGCTGTTCAGACCCTTATTGACGCTGTCAAACTTAAGGATTAAGTACGCCTCCTTGCGCAACAACATTGCGTCCACATCTTGAAAATGTTTGGGGTCGATCCATGCCAGTGTGGTCCATTTGAAGTCATTCTCAGAATGGCCGTTACTGATGAAATGTTCCACCATGGGAGCAGTCAGGACTTTTTTCTTAAGACGGGATCGATGCTGGGTAATCCGAGCATTGATGGGCTGATTTGTTTTGCCTATGTATACTCTGTTGCACGGGCAAACCACCGCATAGACGACATTGCGAGTCTTGCAATTCGTGAAGCAATCATGCTTCCATCTGATGCCATTATTCACGAATGTATCACCTTCTATTGTGCTGGAACATGACACACAATTACCACATTTGTGGTGCCCGCATATTGGTTTCAGCTTCCACTGTGTGACAAGGTCACTTTTAGGTGCTGTGATATGACTGTCCGCTTTAATTAGATGTTGCCCTATGCTTCTATTCTTACGCATAGCGAAGATGGGTTTAGAGAGGGGGTGCTTGGGAACGACACACATAAGGTGTCTTTCGATTTTTTTGTTAGCATCTATTGCTGTGCAAGAGTGTCCACTCTTGCTGAGTATGGCAGACAAAGACACGCTGTCCTTCACGGAAAGCCATATTGACAAACTCATTGCGTCCTCGCCATTCTCTTCGATCACTCTGAGCGCCTCAGCCAAGCAACAAAACGAGGCGGATAAATTGACTAGGCTTCAAAAGAAGCACATTAGAACGGAACTCCACGGCCACTTCCTACTTAGGCACCTAAAAGCAGGCACCCTACCTTGGGGCCTTCAGGTGAAGAACATTCCGGTCATTTTCATAGAGGACACCGAGTACAAGAAAGGGTTCAGCCAAATCAATACTAAGTGCAGTAGAGATTTAATAGTGCACACCATTGAAACTGCCCAGCGCATTTGCAGTCAGGAAGAAAAGGAGATAGAAGATTTGATTAAAACAATTAATGATAACCAGACTACGACTGAAGCTAAGGCACTCCTTGACAAAATTGAAAAGGAAATTGCCACTTTCAAGGATTACACTCTGAATACGAAAGCAGCACAGTTTGATAAAGATTCTAAATCCTTCCAGTTGGAGCGGGTTTATCCTTTTCTAAAAGAGGATTTTTACTCTTCTGGTGAGTCACGAGGGGCCCTAAATACATTCCAGGGTAGATCGAAAAATAGGTTTCTGACCTTCTCAGACACCACTTCTTCTGATTCTTCCACAGACTCAAGACAGCCTAATTTCAATAAACGAGGCGCAACTGGAGGGTCGGCTCCTTTTTTGTCCAGGGGCGGCCAATCGCGACCTCGCTTCAAGCAACCATGGCAAATGCGAACTCGCAACAAAAATTACAACAACAATTAAATCTGTCCACTATAGTGAATCTTTCCAACAAGGAATTATCTAGGGATGAAGAAATGCTTCTTAACCTGGGCCTCAAATTCGTTCCAACGAAAAGAACGGATTTCACGAAATAAAAATTAGAAGCACTTGATTTTTGCCGCAAGGTAAGGTTAAAAACTTACTTCGCGGGAGCCGAAATGACGTCAATACAGGAAACCACTGGACTTAGAGTTAAGTCACGTTTTACTCCAACTTCAAATATTCCAAAACAGGTCATAGCTTTTGAGCAAGCTGTACTGTCTTCCCTCACTAAACTTGAGAAGAAAACTAGCTTTACCAAGAATAACATCAGCAAAGGTATACAAAAAGCAATTGGTGATCTGAAATCTGACACTTCAATAGTCATAAAACAAGCCGATAAGGGCGGGGCAGTGGTCCTTTGGCCACGGCCAATGTATCTTGCTGAAGGCCAAACACATGTGAACAATAGGGAATGGTACAGACCCTCAAAAGAAGATCCTGTCCATGCAATCCAGGACAAAATATCCAGAATTACCAAGGAGGGTTTGGACATAGGTTTTCTAGGACCCAAAGAGCATGAATTTCTGAACAAAAAAATGCCTCGAACTCCTATTCTCTACTTCTTACCGAAGATTCATAAAAACGAGAAGGTACCCCCTGGCAGACCCATTGTCTCGGGATGCGATTCGGTGCTTGAACCATTATCAAAATACATTGATTTCTTTTTAAAACCATGCATTGCAAAAGTCCGATCGCATCTCAGTGACACAACAGCCTTCATCAAACAGATTGAGGTGCATGCATTCAATGATCAGACTGAGTTGATGGTGACACTTGATGTTGCCTCGCTCTACACCCAAATACCGCAGGATGAAGCTTTAGAGGTCATTGAACTCTATTTAGAACAAAGGGATAGACCCCACCGGGTGCCGACGAACTTCATTGTGGCACTAGCTGAGATTACTCTCCGTAGTAACTATTTCAAGTTTGAGAATAACTTTTTTGTTCAAGTCAAAGGGACAGCCATGGGTTGTCCCTATGCACCGGAGTTGGCAGTGCTCTATATGGCACAATATGAGGAGAGATTTGTCTTGAATGACAACCCTTTCTCGGGCCACATCACTCAGTGGCTGAGATATATCGATGACGTCTGGCTCCTGTGGCAGGGGAGCCAGGCGGACCTCGAGCATTTCCATCTGTGGTTGAACTCTAGGCACCCAGATATCCAATTCACACTTAATCACAGTCCAAAAGAAATGACTTTCCCTGACGTCACTGTAGGTACCAGCGAGGCTAAGTTGACTACCTCCTTGCATAAGAAGGAAACTGACCGGAATACAATTCTGCATTATACTAGTTCGCATCCTCAATCATTAAAAAACAATTTGCCCTATGGACAATTATTGAGGATTAGGCGAAATTGTACCAATCTATGTGATTTTGACTGCCACGCCATGAGATTCTGCAGCGAGATGGCAGAGAGAGGATACCCAAAAAAACTGTTAAAACATTCGAAAAATAGGGCCAAATTCACTCCAAGAGAGACGTTATTCAAAAAGAAAGAAAAGAAAGAGTTGGAACAATTGGTTTGCGTCACAACATTTGGCCAACACACGAATCAATTCAAGAATATAATTCGGAACAATTGGCACCTACTTGAGACTTTGGAGCACCCCCTCTCTAAACCCATCTTCGCTATGCGTAAGAATAGAAGCATAGGGCAACATCTAATTAAAGCGGACAGTCATATCACAGCACCTAAAAGTGACCTTGTCACACAGTGGAAGCTGAAACCAATATGAGGGATACCTCAGCAACCGCCTTTAGGGATACCATGGATGTATTAGGCCTTACTATATGCGTCACACAGCCCACACATGAGACGGGTCACACGATTGACTGCATATCAACTAACCTGCAAGACATTCAAATCAAATCCCATAAAATCCAAACCTGGACAGATCATACATTAATCCCATTTGAACTACCATTTAAAATGCTTAGAAATAATAAACTGGCAGGGAAAACTGTACACAGCAGTCAATTAGAATGGAAAGACGCCATGAAACACCCAGAACTGCTTAATATAGCAAAAGAACATGAACCTTCATGGTCAGGACAGCCAGAAGCTGATAATGACAACTTCAGGAAATGGATGTCAGACCTGAAAGCAATAGCAGCCCCGACTAACCGTAAACCTAGACCAACGGCTAAAAAACAATCAGCACCATGGTTTAACCCCATGTTAAAAATAAAACAAGGAGAGGTGCGTAGAGCCGAACGCAGATGGAGAACTAACTACTGCATCGAATACAGGAATAACTACAAATCAACCAGAAGCGCATATCATGCTCTGATTAAACAAGCCAAAACCAACTTTTACACCTCGGAAGTAGAAAATGCCAGAAACAAACAAAAAACTATTTTTAAAATTGTCAATAGTTTTAATAAACCCAAAATATTAGAACAAGAAATCCCGCCTTCGGAACATCTATGCAACACCATCGCAGACTACTTTGAAAACAAGGTACTAGCACTCACCAAGGATTTCATCACTTCTGAAGTTAGGGTAAATGAGGAAAACATGGAAAGAGACAGACTGGAAACTTTCCTTCCCATTAGCTTGGATGAGACCCATAAGGCTATGTTAGCTGCCAAGTCAGGTTCCCCGTTTGACCCATGTCCTCCGGCACTGCTACATATGATGGTCGAGGTAGCTAACCCTGTGATTAACAGTATTGTGAACTCCTCCTTGACCACAGCAACAGTCCCAGCTGAATGGAAGCTAGCGGCAGTTAAACCATTACAAAAAAAGCCTCTCCCTGACCCTACCACCCTATCCAACTTAAGACCAATATCTCTCCTCCCTATGCTGTGTAAAATCACTGAAGCCTGTGTAAACAAACAGATCACCAAATTCCTGGAAGGAAATGAAGCCTGGCATCCCAATCAATCGGGTTTCAGGGCTCAACACTCCACGGAAACTGCCCTCCTGCTCACCTCAGATACCATCCGCATGGCTCTGGACCAGGGTAAGAAGGCCGTCCTGATTTTATTAGACCTATCGGCAGCCTTCGACACTGTGTCACATGCCATCCTGATTAACAGACTTGAAACCTCTGGCATCTCTGGCACAGTATTGGAATGGATCAAAAACTTCTTGAGTGACAGGAGACAAGTAGTTACTCTCGGAGAATTTCGCTCCAAGGAAAAATTAATAAAGATGGGCGTCCCACAGGGCTCAAGCCTCAGCCCGACACTGTTTAATGTCTACACCGCCCCTTTAATTAAACTAATATCGTCATTTGGAATTGATGTAGTGGCTTATGCCGACGACACTCAATTGATATTAGTTCTGGACAAAGACACACAGGAATGGGAAGAAAAACTTAAAAGCTGCCTCACGGCAACCTTCGATTGGATGAAAGTCAATCATCTAAAATGCAACACAGGCAAGACAGAAATCGTGCCAATGGGCCCAAATAACAACTTTACGCCCAAAACCTGGTGGCCGGAAAAGGCAGAAATCCCACCAAATACAACTCAATCGGCACGAAACCTAGGGATCACATTTGACAGCAATCTCTCTTTCAAGCAGCAAGCCTTGAAAGTGGCAGGTAATTGCTTTGCCATCATTAAAGGACTCAGGAAGTTTTTCGACCTTCTTCCACTAGAGGCTAGGAAGACGGTAACAGTCGCTCTGGTGACGTCGAGGATAGACTATTGTAATAGTCTATATGCAGGTACTACAAAAACCACCACACATAAACTTCAAATGGTACAGAATGCTGCAGCTAGGCTAGTCCTTAAATGGCCGAAGAAATCCTCCGCATCATCTGCACTAAATACTCTACATTGGCTCCCAATAAATAAGAGAGTCCTATTTAAAATGCTGATCATTACCTTTAGAGCCACCCATGCTCTGGGACCAAAATACCTACAGCAGAGATTTGCCAGATACCATCCTTCTCGCAATCTCCGATCATCTAGCTCTAATTTCCTGTCAGTACCTAGGTTCAGGCTTAGCACGAGAGGTGGCAAATCCCTACCAGTACTCGGAGCAAAAGCGTGGAACACTCTTCCCCCCTCCCTTCGTGCCCTAGACAAGGAAAAAGACTTCAGAAAGGGACTGAAAACCTGGATTTTCAAGCTACAGGACACCTGTGTTAGAGCACTAGTGTAACAGTTGGGTGAGTTTCCATCCCCACCCTACCTGTTTCCTTCATCTCTGAATCAGCTTTTCGCGCCTTGATGCTCCTTGGAGTGACTGCTGCGCGGTACAAATGCTATGTTACATTACATTACATTACAAGTAAACCACAATTTATTAGTTTACCCAAAACAATTTATGTTTTCAATTTTATACTCAATTTACAAAAGAAAAATTCAGAAAAACAGAACTAAGACCACTATCAACCTCATGTCTTAGCCATATGCAATTTCAAAAACACTTTATACATATATACAATGAACCGAACATATATTAGACAATTTGACAAACAGTGACTTTTTAACGTAAAAAAATATCACCATGAATACATGGACCACATAACCTTGTACATTTGTGAATGAAAAAGGACTCTTACAAACATTTATAGAACACGGGGAGAAAAAAGAAAACAATGTTTTCAACAACAGTTCAACTCCCACGACCTGAACAGGAGCTAATCAATTAAATTTCAGGAACATTGCCCATTTCTGCGTCAAATAACAATGGCCAACTAGCCAAACAAGAAAAGGGGGTGCCGACGCGTTTCGAATCCTGATTAGTGACTTGCAGGATTCTCGTCAGGGCAGTCTGAATCTAGTCCATGGGAACTGTTTAAAATAAAAACAAAACAAAGTGTTTACTATCTAGCGAGTCCTCTAGCCACTACTCTCAGGACAGTGCGAGTGCCAGAATAAAGCGTACCTTGTATTAATCCTGCCCACAGTCAATCCTGTTTAAATGGGAATGTCGTCTAGGCTTTATGGTTTACGCTGCAACAGAGTAATGAATTTGATAAGTCCTACATGGGTACACGGGAGGAAAAATACTTAGACATGGATGTCGAGCTGCTCTTTTTTACCTGCTTTAATCCTGGAAACTTTGCCACGTCTTAGCCACATGGGGTGAGGTTCGTGTACTTTCTGAAACAAGGGGACAGAGCGCGATTTAATGCCCTGCTCACTTGCTACCACGCTGATAACCTGCTGATTGTCATTACCCAAACTGATTCACTTACTTGGACACCGATCCGCGGTGACCTCAGTGGGGGTTCTGATTCTGTGACCGTGTTTCTCCAAACAATGAGCCGCTTAGTGATTATCTATGGGGGTAAGGAGAGGAACGTGTTACCGCGTTGTTGGGCTGTTACATGTGCTTAAAATTTGCAATGGTGGCAGTTTCAGTTGTGGCCGCTTCCGTGCTTACCGCAAATATTCGAAAGCCTCCGATCAGTGTACTTGCTCCAAACCGACAGACAAAGGGATGTGAGTGTCCCTGGCAATCGCCGGTTTGGAAAACCCGGATCATGTGATTAGTAAGGGGCCAATCAGAATAGCGGCCAAGTTATAATGCTTGCTGGGACCTGTAGTTTCAGAAAAACAGTCCATTGTTTTTAAGAAAAATTCAGGTGCATTTTGGGACATGTAGTGTCAAAAAACGGGCAAGTATTGGTTATGCCCTGTTTATTTCACTAAGGCTGTTCAGACCCTTATTGACGCTGTCAAACTTAAGGATTAAGTACGCCTCCTTGCGCAACAACATTGCGTCCACATCTTGAAAATGTTTGGGGTCGATCCATGCCAGTGTGGTCCATTTGAAGTCATTCTCAGAATGGCCGTTACTGATGAAATGTTCCACCATGGGAGCAGTCAGGACTTTTTTCTTAAGACGGGATCGATGCTGGGTAATCCGAGCATTGATGGGCTGATTTGTTTTGCCTATGTATACTCTGTTGCACGGGCAAACCACCGCATAGACGACATTGCGAGTCTTGCAATTCGTGAAGCAATCATGCTTCCATCTGATGCCATTATTCACGAATGTATCACCTTCTATTGTGCTGGAACATGACACACAATTACCACATTTGTGGTGCCCGCATATTGGTTTCAGCTTCCACTGTGTGACAAGGTCACTTTTAGGTGCTGTGATATGACTGTCCGCTTTAATTAGATGTTGCCCTATGCTTCTATTCTTACGCATAGCGAAGATGGGTTTAGAGAGGGGGTGCTTGGGAACGACACACATAAGGTGTCTTTCGATTTTTTTGTTAGCATCTATTGCTGTGCAAGAGTGTCCACTCTTGCTGAGTATGGCAGACAAAGACACGCTGTCCTTCACGGAAAGCCATATTGACAAACTCATTGCGTCCTCGCCATTCTCTTCGATCACTCTGAGCGCCTCAGCCAAGCAACAAAACGAGGCGGATAAATTGACTAGGCTTCAAAAGAAGCACATTAGAACGGAACTCCACGGCCACTTCCTACTTAGGCACCTAAAAGCAGGCACCCTACCTTGGGGCCTTCAGGTGAAGAACATTCCGGTCATTTTCATAGAGGACACCGAGTACAAGAAAGGGTTCAGCCAAATCAATACTAAGTGCAGTAGAGATTTAATAGTGCACACCATTGAAACTGCCCAGCGCATTTGCAGTCAGGAAGAAAAGGAGATAGAAGATTTGATTAAAACAATTAATGATAACCAGACTACGACTGAAGCTAAGGCACTCCTTGACAAAATTGAAAAGGAAATTGCCACTTTCAAGGATTACACTCTGAATACGAAAGCAGCACAGTTTGATAAAGATTCTAAATCCTTCCAGTTGGAGCGGGTTTATCCTTTTCTAAAAGAGGATTTTTACTCTTCTGGTGAGTCACGAGGGGCCCTAAATACATTCCAGGGTAGATCGAAAAATAGGTTTCTGACCTTCTCAGACACCACTTCTTCTGATTCTTCCACAGACTCAAGACAGCCTAATTTCAATAAACGAGGCGCAACTGGAGGGTCGGCTCCTTTTTTGTCCAGGGGCGGCCAATCGCGACCTCGCTTCAAGCAACCATGGCAAATGCGAACTCGCAACAAAAATTACAACAACAATTAAATCTGTCCACTATAGTGAATCTTTCCAACAAGGAATTATCTAGGGATGAAGAAATGCTTCTTAACCTGGGCCTCAAATTCGTTCCAACGAAAAGAACGGATTTCACGAAATAAAAATTAGAAGCACTTGATTTTTGCCGCAAGGTAAGGTTAAAAACTTACTTCGCGGGAGCCGAAATGACGTCAATACAGGAAACCACTGGACTTAGAGTTAAGTCACGTTTTACTCCAACTTCAAATATTCCAAAACAGGTCATAGCTTTTGAGCAAGCTGTACTGTCTTCCCTCACTAAACTTGAGAAGAAAACTAGCTTTACCAAGAATAACATCAGCAAAGGTATACAAAAAGCAATTGGTGATCTGAAATCTGACACTTCAATAGTCATAAAACAAGCCGATAAGGGCGGGGCAGTGGTCCTTTGGCCACGGCCAATGTATCTTGCTGAAGGCCAAACACATGTGAACAATAGGGAATGGTACAGACCCTCAAAAGAAGATCCTGTCCATGCAATCCAGGACAAAATATCCAGAATTACCAAGGAGGGTTTGGACATAGGTTTTCTAGGACCCAAAGAGCATGAATTTCTGAACAAAAAAATGCCTCGAACTCCTATTCTCTACTTCTTACCGAAGATTCATAAAAACGAGAAGGTACCCCCTGGCAGACCCATTGTCTCGGGATGCGATTCGGTGCTTGAACCATTATCAAAATACATTGATTTCTTTTTAAAACCATGCATTGCAAAAGTCCGATCGCATCTCAGTGACACAACAGCCTTCATCAAACAGATTGAGGTGCATGCATTCAATGATCAGACTGAGTTGATGGTGACACTTGATGTTGCCTCGCTCTACACCCAAATACCGCAGGATGAAGCTTTAGAGGTCATTGAACTCTATTTAGAACAAAGGGATAGACCCCACCGGGTGCCGACGAACTTCATTGTGGCACTAGCTGAGATTACTCTCCGTAGTAACTATTTCAAGTTTGAGAATAACTTTTTTGTTCAAGTCAAAGGGACAGCCATGGGTTGTCCCTATGCACCGGAGTTGGCAGTGCTCTATATGGCACAATATGAGGAGAGATTTGTCTTGAATGACAACCCTTTCTCGGGCCACATCACTCAGTGGCTGAGATATATCGATGACGTCTGGCTCCTGTGGCAGGGGAGCCAGGCGGACCTCGAGCATTTCCATCTGTGGTTGAACTCTAGGCACCCAGATATCCAATTCACACTTAATCACAGTCCAAAAGAAATGACTTTCCCTGACGTCACTGTAGGTACCAGCGAGGCTAAGTTGACTACCTCCTTGCATAAGAAGGAAACTGACCGGAATACAATTCTGCATTATACTAGTTCGCATCCTCAATCATTAAAAAACAATTTGCCCTATGGACAATTATTGAGGATTAGGCGAAATTGTACCAATCTATGTGATTTTGACTGCCACGCCATGAGATTCTGCAGCGAGATGGCAGAGAGAGGATACCCAAAAAAACTGTTAAAACATTCGAAAAATAGGGCCAAATTCACTCCAAGAGAGACGTTATTCAAAAAGAAAGAAAAGAAAGAGTTGGAACAATTGGTTTGCGTCACAACATTTGGCCAACACACGAATCAATTCAAGAATATAATTCGGAACAATTGGCACCTACTTGAGACTTTGGAGCACCCCCTCTCTAAACCCATCTTCGCTATGCGTAAGAATAGAAGCATAGGGCAACATCTAATTAAAGCGGACAGTCATATCACAGCACCTAAAAGTGACCTTGTCACACAGTGGAAGCTGAAACCAATATGAGGGATACCTCAGCAACCGCCTTTAGGGATACCATGGATGTATTAGGCCTTACTATATGCGTCACACAGCCCACACATGAGACGGGTCACACGATTGACTGCATATCAACTAACCTGCAAGACATTCAAATCAAATCCCATAAAATCCAAACCTGGACAGATCATACATTAATCCCATTTGAACTACCATTTAAAATGCTTAGAAATAATAAACTGGCAGGGAAAACTGTACACAGCAGTCAATTAGAATGGAAAGACGCCATGAAACACCCAGAACTGCTTAATATAGCAAAAGAACATGAACCTTCATGGTCAGGACAGCCAGAAGCTGATAATGACAACTTCAGGAAATGGATGTCAGACCTGAAAGCAATAGCAGCCCCGACTAACCGTAAACCTAGACCAACGGCTAAAAAACAATCAGCACCATGGTTTAACCCCATGTTAAAAATAAAACAAGGAGAGGTGCGTAGAGCCGAACGCAGATGGAGAACTAACTACTGCATCGAATACAGGAATAACTACAAATCAACCAGAAGCGCATATCATGCTCTGATTAAACAAGCCAAAACCAACTTTTACACCTCGGAAGTAGAAAATGCCAGAAACAAACAAAAAACTATTTTTAAAATTGTCAATAGTTTTAATAAACCCAAAATATTAGAACAAGAAATCCCGCCTTCGGAACATCTATGCAACACCATCGCAGACTACTTTGAAAACAAGGTACTAGCACTCACCAAGGATTTCATCACTTCTGAAGTTAGGGTAAATGAGGAAAACATGGAAAGAGACAGACTGGAAACTTTCCTTCCCATTAGCTTGGATGAGACCCATAAGGCTATGTTAGCTGCCAAGTCAGGTTCCCCGTTTGACCCATGTCCTCCGGCACTGCTACATATGATGGTCGAGGTAGCTAACCCTGTGATTAACAGTATTGTGAACTCCTCCTTGACCACAGCAACAGTCCCAGCTGAATGGAAGCTAGCGGCAGTTAAACCATTACAAAAAAAGCCTCTCCCTGACCCTACCACCCTATCCAACTTAAGACCAATATCTCTCCTCCCTATGCTGTGTAAAATCACTGAAGCCTGTGTAAACAAACAGATCACCAAATTCCTGGAAGGAAATGAAGCCTGGCATCCCAATCAATCGGGTTTCAGGGCTCAACACTCCACGGAAACTGCCCTCCTGCTCACCTCAGATACCATCCGCATGGCTCTGGACCAGGGTAAGAAGGCCGTCCTGATTTTATTAGACCTATCGGCAGCCTTCGACACTGTGTCACATGCCATCCTGATTAACAGACTTGAAACCTCTGGCATCTCTGGCACAGTATTGGAATGGATCAAAAACTTCTTGAGTGACAGGAGACAAGTAGTTACTCTCGGAGAATTTCGCTCCAAGGAAAAATTAATAAAGATGGGCGTCCCACAGGGCTCAAGCCTCAGCCCGACACTGTTTAATGTCTACACCGCCCCTTTAATTAAACTAATATCGTCATTTGGAATTGATGTAGTGGCTTATGCCGACGACACTCAATTGATATTAGTTCTGGACAAAGACACACAGGAATGGGAAGAAAAACTTAAAAGCTGCCTCACGGCAACCTTCGATTGGATGAAAGTCAATCATCTAAAATGCAACACAGGCAAGACAGAAATCGTGCCAATGGGCCCAAATAACAACTTTACGCCCAAAACCTGGTGGCCGGAAAAGGCAGAAATCCCACCAAATACAACTCAATCGGCACGAAACCTAGGGATCACATTTGACAGCAATCTCTCTTTCAAGCAGCAAGCCTTGAAAGTGGCAGGTAATTGCTTTGCCATCATTAAAGGACTCAGGAAGTTTTTCGACCTTCTTCCACTAGAGGCTAGGAAGACGGTAACAGTCGCTCTGGTGACGTCGAGGATAGACTATTGTAATAGTCTATATGCAGGTACTACAAAAACCACCACACATAAACTTCAAATGGTACAGAATGCTGCAGCTAGGCTAGTCCTTAAATGGCCGAAGAAATCCTCCGCATCATCTGCACTAAATACTCTACATTGGCTCCCAATAAATAAGAGAGTCCTATTTAAAATGCTGATCATTACCTTTAGAGCCACCCATGCTCTGGGACCAAAATACCTACAGCAGAGATTTGCCAGATACCATCCTTCTCGCAATCTCCGATCATCTAGCTCTAATTTC
>NW_028253454.1:0-17289 GCF_964263255.1 Lissotriton vulgaris | reverse complement strand
TAGATTGGTAGTTCACACTGGATTTACATCCGGCTCCATAGGGGTCGGCATACTGATTAAATCCTCCCTGCCCCTTGAATAGATGATGTCACTCTTGATGATAGGGGTCGCTATGCTGCTGTCTCTGGGCGGTGGGAGGGGAAGGTGCTCACAATCGTTAGTGTTTACGTTCCCCCGGGTCTCCAGGCTACCACTTATGCCGACCTGGGACGGACTCTGCTGGGGCTCCCAGATGGTCTCCTTGTACTGGGGGGGGATTTTAATTCAGTGGTCTCTGGCGATCTCGACCGATACCCCCCCCAGAGTCTTGCCGGCTTCCCAGCTGTGGCTTTCAAATCTGCTGAAGACCTTTGGATTGGTGGATGTTTGGAGGCTGCTACACCCCTCGCAGTTGCAGTATACGTTCCACTCTGGAGCACACGGTAGTCTCTCTAGATTGACTATTTCTTAATGCTGTCCGCCCACACTCCTTCTGTGCGAGAAATCCGCCATCTCCCTAGGGGCATTTCTGATCACTCACCCTTGTTGCTTGGGGTCTCAGTGGGTACGTGCAGCGAGGGCAGAGTCGCCCCTATTCATCCTTGGCACCTGAGAAATCCTAAGATACGCTCCGAGCTTATTAAGGCTATTGATTGTTACTTTAACAAAAATGTGGGGTCTGTTTCCTCTTCTGTATCCTTGTGGGAGGCTTTTAAAACTGTCATACGGGGTTCTACATTGTCACTGATTGCTGCCGATAGGAAAACTAAGAGGGAGGACTTATTGCGCCTCGAGAATGAAATTACTTTGCTTGAAAGTGAACTGGGTGGCAATGATACTCCTGCTGTTTTACACTCCTTGACACTGAAGCAGGAGGACTATAGAGCCCTGGTGACGGATGCTGCCAAAGTTATGCATCGGAACCAGTTGGGCAGACTCTATGATGTGGGTGATAAGGCAAGTAAGCTTCTTGCGTGGCTAGATAAGTCTGAGAGAGCGAGCCGGGTGGTACCGGGGATCGAACGATTGAATGGTGAATGCGTGTCTGACCCAAGTGGGATTGTGAATTGCTTTGTGGATCACTTCCAGACGGATTACCGATCGGTGAGCGATAGAGATGATTGCGACTCCCGTTTGCTCCTGCGTGATATTGCGCTACCCTGTCTCTCGGATGAGGACAGGTCCATTATGGATGCGCGTATAACAGTGGATGAGGTCGCTGGTGCTATACGTTCCCTTAGATTTGGTAAGGCTATGGGGCCCAACGGTCTGCCCATTGAGCTTTACAAGCTGCGTCCCGACAAGATGGCGGCATACTTGCGCACTATGTTCATGGAGGCCTTTGAAACTGGCCTCCTTCCTCTTGATCAGCGCTTGGCCGCTATTGTTGTCATACACAAGGATGGTAAACCTCGTGACCGATGTACTTCCTATCGCCCCATTTCTTTGCTTAACGCGGAACCTAAGATACTGGCTAAAGTGCTTGCTACTCGTTTGCTTGTGGTCATCTGCGACCTGATCCATCCGCATCAATCCGGTTTTATCTCGCATCGGAACACTGCACTTAATCTTCGGAGGCTTCATGGAGTTCTCGCGAGAGCCGGGACGCTGACCGAACCCGCCATTTTGCCTTCTCTTGATGCCACCATGGCTTTTGACACCATCGAGTGGCCTTATCTCTGGGCGGCTCTTGCGAAGTTCGGCTTCGGCCCCAATTTTATTGCCTGGGTCAAACTCCTTTACGCACAACCATTGGCCCAGGTGGTGGTAAATGGCAGGGTGTCTGGTTCATTTACACTTGGGCGTGGCACCCGACAGGGTTGTCCGCTGTCTCCATTCCTTTTTGCCCTAGCGCTGGAGCTGCTGGCAGAGTGGCTTTGGTAGGAGCCCTCGATCAGGGGCATTCGGTGGGCCCCTGATCTTGAAGATCGTGTCTCGCTATATGCTGATGACATTCTCCTTTATCTCACCTCACCCCAGAAGTCCCTCAACGTGCGTTTTGACGTCCTCACCTCCTTCGGGAAAAATTCGGGTCTCGTCATCAACTGGACCAAGTCCTGCGTTTATGTTCTGGCAGGGGAGCTCCCTCCGTTGCCTCGTAGATTACTGATCACAGTGGTTGAAACTGGTTTCAAGTACCTGTGGATTCATGTCTCCTTGGATTCCTCCGTCCGTTATGACCGCAATTTGTATGCTCCTCTCCGGCGTCTTAAACTGGACGTCCAGAGGTGGCGTCGCTTGCCCCTATCCCCGTTGGGGCGTGCAGCTCTTTTCAAGATGATGTCGCTCCCTAGATTCTTGTACACACTTCAAAATTTCTTTGATCCTATACCCTCCGGGTATTTCCGCGAGGTTGAGAGTCTTCAGAGACAATTGATTTGGGATGGGCGAGCTCGTATGTCCTTACCCAAACTCACTTTGCCGTGGTACGATGGTGGCATTGCCCTCCCAGATATCAGGCGCTACTACTGGGCCTCCTAGTTGAGCGCGGTTAATCATGTAACCTATTCCCATGGCCCTGCTCCTGCTTTTGCGATGGACAAGCTCCTACTGCCGAGTGGGAATTTTAATAGGGCGTTGTATTCCAAGAAGCCATTCCGCGCTCTGACTGGTCCCACGAAAAGTGCTGTACGAGTGTGGAGGGATGCAAGTGCTGCTACGGGATGGGGCGACAGGTTGACACTAATGATGCCGCTGTATGACTCTGATATCTTGGGTAGCTTGTGGAGAACGAAAGGATTTGATAAATGGGACACGATTGGCATCAGCAAGGTGGAGGATCTCTGGTCCAAGGGTACTGTTAAGTCCTTCGAAGCTCTTAAAGCGGAATACGAACTTGGTGAGAGGGAGCACTTTAGGTACCTTCAGGTGTGGCACGCCTTGCTCTCCGTTTTCCCCCGGGGACGGAGATTCCCCAGTCGTCGCCGCTTGAGGATCGGGTTCTAGATGGCCAAGTACCAGACAGTACAATATCTCTGATCTATAAAAAGCTTATTAATAACAGGGCAGATCTCCTTGTGTGACTCAGGTCTTCGTGGACCGCCGACGGCCTGGAACTCGATGACGAGGATTGGCAGATGGCCGTCTCCTCCCCTAAGGAGGTGGCCATTCCAGCTCGCCTTCGTTTTGTACAGTTGAAGATCCTTCACAGAGTATATATGACTGGTACGCGACTGGTGCGGATGGGTTACTCGATTGATGAGTTATGTAAGCGTGGCTGTGGTATGAGTGGAACCTTTCTACATATCATTTGAGAATGTCCTGTGGTGTCTGCTTTTTGGTCTAGAGTGCATGCAATTATGGAAAGGGTCACCGGGGTCTTCCTCTTACCTGAGGCCCGACGGTGCCTGCTTAACGTCTGGGAGCTCACGGATTGTACTGCGGCTCAGACTTTTTGGGTTACTCTTGGTAACATGGTTGCCAAGAGGGATATTGCTCAGCTCTGGGGTTCCCATAGGCCACCCATGATAACTGCTTGGAAGGAGAACATGGACTGGTGCATGTTCAGGGAGAAGACGGTCTATTTGGCTCGGGCCGTCCTAAGAAATGGGGCAGGATTTGGTCCCAGTGGAATGAATATCGTGGGAATATTTGCACTCCCCCATTTGACTATACCATTGATGTTACATTGTCCCCGTAGTTGACGTTCCGGACGTCTGTCCGTGATGCTTTTCTATATCAAGCAGCTCGCCACTCCCCCATCCCTAGCCATATGTCTCAATATTCTATGGAAATTGGTTCCCTTGCCCTCTCTGATGGAGTCCCTGGAATCGTTCTTTGCCATGTGTCTGTGTGGTTTGTTAGTTAGTTGTTCCTTTACCAAAACTTTAAAATAAAACCTATTTCATTCTTTTGCTTAACCTGTACTATGCACCTGATACACTGAGAAATTGCTGAGTTATGTACGATCTGTGTGCTTCAAGATACAATGTTGGGATGCTATCTGTCATAGCGGCCGGCCCGTTGGGTTGTAGGCAGACGCTGTGTACTGTGCATATCGGAAATAAAGGTTTAAAAAAAAAAAAAAAAGAAATATGTAAATTTATTTATTGGTATTTGTTTATAATTAATTGTTAATTAATTTTTATTCTGTAATTAATTACATTTTAATTACCAATTCATTTTATTTAATTGATTAATTGATAATTATGTCAATTTAACTAATTTAATTTCTGTAGCGGGTTGTGGGTTTATAGGGGAGTATGGTGGGAAGTAATTTAATTATAATTAATTGAATATGTAATTTTATTTATTGGTATTTGTTTATAATTAATTGTTAATTCATTTTTATTTTGTAATTAATTACATTTTAATTGCCAATTAATTTTATTTAATCGATTAAATGATAATTATGTTAATTTAACAAATCTAATTTCTGTAGCAGGTTGTGCATTTATAGGGGAGTAGGGTTGGAAGTAATTTAAATATAATTAATTAAATATGTTAATTTATGTAGTGTTATTTATTTATAATTAATTCTTAAATAATTTTTATTTGGTAATTAATTACATTTTTAATGAGAATTAATTTTATTAAATTGATTAATTGATAATTATGTTAATTTTGCTAATTTATTTTCTGTAGTGGGTTGTGGGTTTATAGGGGAATAGGGTCGGAAGTAATTTAATTATAACTAATTACATATATTAATTTATTTGGGTATTTATTTGATTTTAATTGTTAAGTAAGTTTTTAATTACTAATTATTTAATTGTTAATTTGTAACTAATTAGTATTAATAGATAACTAATTGTAATGATTACATTAAATTAGTATTTGTAATTAATTAATTTTTATATTATATTAAATTGGTAGATACTTTTAATTATTTTTTATTGATATTAATATATATATTTATTTTTATTTAATATATGAAGTATCTACTTTCCCTACTGTTGCACTCACTGGAGTGGGAATAGTAATTTTAACTATTACGCTATCCAACGCTTTCCCTACGGTTGCACTCTTTGGAGTGGGAATAGTAATTTTAACCCCTATGCTATCCAACTCTTTCCCTACTGTTGCAATCTCTGGAGTGGGAATAGTCATTTTTACCCCTACGCTATCCAACACTTTCCCTACTGTTGCACTCTCTGGAGTGGGAATAGTAATTTTTACCCCTACGCTATCCAACCCTTTCCCTACTGTTGCACTCTCTGGAGTGCGAATAGTAATTTTTACCTCTACGCTATCCAATGCCTTACCTACTGTTGCACTTTCTGGAGTGGGAATAGTAATTTTAACCCCTACGCTATCCAACGCTTTCCCTACGGTTGCACTCTTTGGAGTGGGTATAGTAAGTTTTATCGCTATGCTATCCAACGCTTTCCCTACTGTTGCACTCTTTGGAGTGGGAATAGTAATTTTTACTCCTACGCTATCCAACGCTTTCCCTACTGTTGCACTCTCTGGAGTGGGAATAGTAATTTTTACCCCTACACTATCCAACCCTTTCCCTACTGTTGCACTCTCTGGAGTGGGAATAGTATTTTTACCTCTACGCTATCCAACGCCTTACCTACTGTTGCACTTTCTGGAGTGGGAATACTAATTTTAACCCCTACGCTATCCAACGCTTTCCCTACTGTTGCACTCTTTGGAGTGGGAATAGTAATTTTTACCCCTACGCTATCCAATGCTTTCCCTACTGTTTCAATCTGTGGAGTAGGAATAGTAATTTTTACCCCTACGCTATCCAACGCTTTCCCTACTGTTGCACTCTCTGGAGTGGGAATCGTTTTACCCCTACGCTATCCAACGCTTTCCTTACTGTTGCACTCTCTGGAATGGGAATAGTAATTTTTACCCCTACGCTATTCAACGTTTCCCTACTGTTGCACTCACTGGAGTGTGAATAGTAAGTTTTACCCCTACGCTAACCAACCCTTTCCCTACTGTTGCACTCTCTGGAGTGGGAATAGTAATTTTTTACGCCTACACTATTCAACGCTTTCCCTACTGTTGCACTCTCTGGAGTGGGAATAGTAATTTTTACCCCTACGTTATCCAATGCTTTCCCTACTGTTGCACTCTCTAGAGTGGGAATAGTAAGTTTTACCCCTACGCTATCCAACGCTTTCCTTACTGTTGCAATCTCTGGAGTGCGAATAGTAATTTTTACCCCTAGGCTATCCAACGCTTTCCCTACTGTTGCACTCTCTGGAGTGGGAATAGTAAGTGTTACCCCTATGCTATCCAACCCTTTCTCTACTGTTGCACTCTCTGGAGTGGGAATAGTAATTTTTACCCCTACGCTATCCAACGCTTTCCCTACTGTTGCGATTTCTGGAGTGGGAATAGTAATTTTACACTTCCGCTATCCTACGGTAATATTATTTGATATTTTTTAATTATCTTATGTTACTATATATGTATGTTTTAACAAATATGATTGTAACTTTTTTTATAACTTTAATCAATTATTTAATTATTATAAGTTAATTTAAGTATTTTAAGTATATTTTAGTAAATAATTTTTAATATTAATTTAATTTAACATTGTTTTTAGTAAATTCGATATTTTTACAAACTATATATTTGTAAACGATATATTTTACTCGATATTTTTGTACTTACCTGTTTGTAGATACAAAGTCGATATTCTGTCTGTCTATATTTTTTCGCCGATATTTCTGGTAGTCGATAATATGTCCCTCGATATTATGTCAGTGATCCTTTTCAAATACAGGATATTGACCTAAATTGGGAGCATACGTTTTTCTTAACCTCCTATACTCTTTTACACAGTTTGCATCTGCAGTAACCTTTGTCTCAACAAAATCAATCAAAAACAAACCAGATAAAGTTTTGACTCGCGACAAAGCAACATATGCCATACCTCCTTTAAACACAGTACTTCCAATGTTCACCAAAGCACTGTCTACACTTAAACCGTGAGATTTATGAATAGTCACTGCATATGCCAGAGAAACTGTACACTGTTTTCGATGGCCATATACATCTTTAACAAGCAAAAAACGAACTGAACAACAACCAATTTGTTTCATTTCTTCAAACTGATCGAATTTAATTTTTAAAAATTCAATACCATCTTTATTCGAATAATTACCAAAATCCACAACCTTGCCCATTGCTCCATTAACTAAACCTTTTTCTACATCCAAATTACGCCTTAAAATTACCCGACAGATTCTACATGCATATAGATTCTTTTCTAAACCAGCAGTTTTAGATATCGATTTTTCTAAAGAATCCAATTTTGTCTTCAATTTTTCTGTCAAAATAATAGTGATTTCTTCATGCTCTATCTTATCAATGGCTTCCATTTTTATTATTTCTTCATTTTTCAGCTTCAAAAGTTGTTAGTTGAATATAGAACACTAGCACAGTGTTGGCATTAAGCAGATTACAGATTTGTTTCCTGCAATTTTCATGTATATTTTCTCAGGAACTATATTTTCATTTGGAAACAAATTGGAAAGTAACCGACTCTGCAAAGCTTGTTTGCCATGTTCTGCCAGTACTCCAATTCTTATAACTTGAAGAATACTTCCATAATCAACATCATTTGCCTGTCTTATATTTGTAATCAGTCCTTTGTATTCAAAATATGACCAAATGTTAATATTTCCAACACTACCGAGAGACTCTCTGGTGTCTTCATGCGCAAGTGTTTTAAATACTGGTTGTCCTTTTACGGGAGTAAGTTGCAATAGATCTCCAAAAACTATGACAAGTTTTCCTCCAATTAACACGTCATACTCTGTTTTAAGAAATTGCCGCATTCTTAAATGCACAAAAGCAAGCTTTAAGTTTGAGACCATACTTACCTCATCAATAATCAGAAGTTTCATTTTCTTCAGCACTCTTGAACTTCACAACAAGCTTCTCCATATAGCTTGTGATATTCCAATTTGTTTTCATGCTTCACAGGTAGCATCAGTAAATGATGTAATGTAGTTCCTTTAATGTTGTGTGCTACCAACCCAGTTGGAGCAGTTACAACACAAGGCAAATATGACTCAGTTGTTTTCTGTAGATAACTGGTGATTACTTTAATTAAGAAACTTTTTCCTGTTCCATCTTGTCCACTCACATACATTCGGATAGGTTGAAATGATGTGCATGTGCATTCTTTCTTTTCATGAAGAAATCCATGGTCAATCTGTGGTCTCACTTGCTGATATATTTATTTCTGTTCAACAATTGCTGTTTCCACCTCATTCATGGCGATTGCTGCTTCATTTTCAACAATTGGTTGTCCTAGTTGATCTTGACTCAGCACAGCAGAACTTTGACTGTCTTGAGAACTGTCTCTAGCAATCTCAGCTGCAAATGTAGCTTCTTGATCAATTTCATCATTCAACATTTTTACATATTTTTGAAAAAACAGTGCATTCTATGGTATCTTTACAAGAATTGAAGGAATCTTCATAGCTCTGGAATTCGTCAAGTAATTCTAATTCTGAACGCCACGGTTTGAACAGTTGTAAAAGAGCTGAATGGTAAAATTCCCTTTTATCAACAGTGTCACAACTCAGCTTTCTGTGATTAATCAAATTTCCTTTCGTTTGTTTCACCAAACATCCTTCGGAACCAATCACTCCATATTCTCTATCATTGATGTTCTCTGTAGTATTCTGTTTAAAAGTATAGTTTCGCAGCACTTCATAGAGACACATGTTCACAAGATGATGACTTCTGTTTGGGTAATATGTATCCAACATATTGGTTTTCAAAATATCTGTACTTTCTGGATCTTTTTCTGCTAAATATTCAATTTCTTGTACAGATTTCATTACCTGATTTTGCATTGCTTCAAGACCTAGACTCACCCAAATTATTCTTGCAGATGATAACCGATCTGAGCATTCATATGCTCCGATTTCTCGATGGGATAACATTTTCAAACTGAAACTGTATAATTTCTTACTTAGAGTCTTCTCGTGAGAAATCTCTTGCCACATTTCTTTCAATTCCGTATTTTCTGATTTTGTAATGTAGGATGTTACATATCAAGCAACAGCAATGGAATTGTCTGCAATGTACTGAATATCCTTGTTAGCATTCCACAGGGATAGAATAACTGGATTGTAGTCATTTATGTATGTTGACTCTTCACTTCTTCTTAAATTGTAAGTATTTTTTGGAGACTTTCTTGTGATGGTATGTCGCATAGCTGACATAAAACTGTTCACTCTTCCTTTGGATATTACAGGACGTGGAAATGCAAAACGGTATTTGGTATAGAACTTATCCTTAGACTTGTACTTTCGCCGACAGTATTTTCCACATCGATGGCTTTGTAATCGTAAGACTTGTTGTCTTAAGTGGTTTTCTTTTGGTCTTTTGGGTACAGCACATGTGGCATATTCTTCAATAAAAGGCAAAACAGTATCATCTGAATCTGTTCCAAATTTGGGGGCGTCCTTGATCCATAACAGCATATGCATATGTGGAGCATCTCTTGCTTGATACTCCATTCCCCAAAAGAAATTCACAACTTCTCCAAGAGGAGGATTTTTTTTATTGCAGATAAAAGACATCATAGCTTCAAATCTATGATTGAAATACCTGTATACATTAACAGGATCCAAACCAAAGAGCACGATTCTCCTGGTGTCTTGTATTCAGTATTTTTTATATTGGAATTTGCCTCTCGACGAAATTTAAGTAAATCTTCCCAAGCATACTCAGCACAGGTTAGGGTAAGAACCCATGTAGGAGTTCCTAAGTTCCGTAACATACATTTAAGTTCTCCATGATGACGGTACCAATATTCATTAATGCCACGCTGACATGCCATCAGATTAATCAGATGAGGTTCAAAATGATCATCTCTCTGTTGCACTTTATCCATAAAATCCTTTGCAGATACATTTTGCAGATGTACTCCTGTTTTCAAATTGAATAACTGCATAGGAAAGTCCAGACAAGTCACTTTCAAACAAAAGATGAAATATATAAGGGATACATTGTCGAAATCTTGGATCTTCTGCATATAATCTTGTTGTCTGATATTCAGATGCAGGAATCTGCACAGGACGTTCATAATATAGTCTACCTTTTCCTGCTGGAAACAACTACGGAAAACAACGAGCTTCCAAGCTCTCTTCCCATACACTCATGGGACTTTCATTTGCTTTTTCTTCATTTAAAACAACTCAATAGTGTGCCCCATCAATTCTTTTGAATGAAGTGGATGTACACTGTAATGTTCATAGACTTCTTCACATCTTGACATGTCCACTTGACGTTTCAGTATCTTCTGCAACACGTATTTCAACTTCTCCCATATGAACATTGTATAGTACTTATTGTTTTTTATCAAATACAAAGTTGGCTTCTGTACTTTCCTAACATCCACTAACTCCTGCCAGATTTTCTTACTCTTAGTAGGCACACCATTAACTAGAATAACTAGCGGTTCACTTTCTACACTCTCTACACCAATAGTTTCAATATTTTCCTTTAAATTTAACGGTAAATATTCAGCTCTTCCTTTTAATCCTCTTTGTAAATCTGAAGAAGGCAATTTACCTGTTTTAGGCTGAGGCTCCATATGAACAATAGCCTAAAATGGTTGCACACATTGAGAGAGAATAGACTCATAGGTATTTAAATCTATCAGTTCTGGAGGAATAGAAACCAACTCTAAATTATTATGGACAGCTCTAGCGGGAACTTTATTCTCATCTAATTTGTTGTAACAATATTTACAAATACGCTGATCAGAACTTAAATCAAAACAATTTTCTACCAACAAATAAGTTGCAAATTCATTCCACATATTATTATTTTCTCTTTCACTTTTTAAATACAGATCAACACTCCTAGTCTGATTTTTTTCACCTTAAACTTTGTAATTTGATCATCAACATTTTTTGTAATAGTATGTTCCACATTGTCTTCAACATTTTCTTCTATTAATGTCTCTTTTTGCATAATACAATTTTCTGACTAACTTCCGTATTTGAGTATGATGTACTGCCAACATCCTCAAATGGTGAAAAACTTTTTGACATACTTTCCTAGAAAGACAAGCCAGAGAATGACCTTGCAAACCAGTATTTTTTCTTACTCTGCAAGGGTCTAGTCCTTCCAACATCTTAATCTTTTGTTTAACAATTTTTTTAGTAAATGCGCGTAAGAAATTGCGTAAAAGATCAATAGATTCTTGTCCTACAATGCAAATACTACTGCAATCCCAAGTGTACACTGGGGCTTTAGGACATCTGCCTAGAACTTCATCAGCTATCACTTCTTCTGCATTTCTGGGAACCATTTTCTCTTTCTCAATTGAACAACCATTTCTAACCTCATCAGCTCGACCACTGGTGTCAACTGCATGCAACAATTCATTGATCCGAAAATAACTCTCTTCATTAAAGAAAGGCTCTGAACTTGAACTGTGTTTCCAAAAAAACATAAAAAAATTAGTTCTATTAATTACTCTGTTCCTCTTACTTTTGGTCTTCATTAAATGGAATGGTTTATCTAGTGATCTAATTCTGTTTAAAACTAAAATAAATAATTTCCTCTTTACTTCAAAAGCCAATTCAACAATAGATTCAATATGCTTCTTCATTTTTATAAAACAGTGCTCTCTTTTTATATTTCTTCATATCTTTCAGCAAATTATGTACTACTCTATTATAAAATACGTTTTTTCTTATTTCTTTATACTGATTTTCTCTTCTTTTACCATATGTTGGATCCTTTGAGTGTACATTGTTTTTTTTCCTTTACTATTTGTTGACTTTTTTTGTGGTTGGATCATTTTCAGTGGTTTCAGAATTCTGAATATTCTTTCTGGGTTTAGTAAGATTTTTAATAAATTCATTACCAGAACATTTTCTCTTTTTAGTCACATTATGTTGGTCATACAATACTTGTTGTTGAGTTTTTTTCAAGTAACTGTCCTTTAGCGCTCCTTTTCTCTTTCTTGATTTTTCAGGCATGATGACTTTATTTTAGTGATGTTAAACAATATCTAGAAAAAAAGAAACATACATAAATATATATTAATAACTTGATAAATTATATTTTTCTATTACTATACAAACACATTCTATATAGATATTGACTGTTGAAATGTACACCTTGAATACAAGTGTGAAGGTGGTTAGACTACTACATGCATAGTGCATAGACGTTTGAAGCACTCCGTGCCCTAAAGGCTGGCTCACTGCATGAGTACCTGCATACTAACTGAATGATTACAATACTCTAAGAAGAGACACTGGGCGAATTCATAATTGATTGAGTTTTACTTTAGTGAATTGATTAGTACATGGTACTGAAAGAGTCACCATAGGGTGGCAAGAGCACTCACAGGGTGTTTGCTGCAGTGTATGGATGCTAACTGATGCTAACTAAGCCTGAAACACAAGTGTGAAGATGGTTAGACTACTACATGCATAGTGCATAGGAGTTTGAAGCACTCCATGCCCTAAAGCCTGGCTCACTGCATGAGTACATGCATACTGACCGAATGATTACAGTACTATAAGGAGAGACACTGGGTGAAATCTAATTCGTTCTGTTTTACTTTAGTGAATGGATTAGTACGTGGTACTGAAAGAGTGACTATAATATTGCAAGAGCACTCACAGGGTGTTTGCTGGAGTGTATGGATACTAACTGGGGAATTGTAGGCCTGAAACACAAGTGTGAAGGTGGTTTGACTACTACATGTATAGTGCATAGGAGTTTGAAGTACTCCATGCCCTAAAGCCTGGCTCACTGCATAAGTACATGCATACTGACTGAATGATTACAGTACTATAAGGAAAGACACTGGGCGAATTCATAATTGATTGAGTTTTACTTTAGTGAATGGATTAGTACATGGTACTGAAAGAGTCACTATGGGATTGCAAGAGCACTCACAGGGTGTTTGCTGGAGTGTAAGGATACTAACTGGGGAATTGTAAGCCTGAAACACAAGTGTGAAGGTGGTTAGACTACTACATGCATAGTGCATATGAGTTTGAAGCACTCCGTGCCCTAAATCCTGGCTCTCTGCATGAGTACATGTATACTGACTGAATGATTACAGTACTATAAGAAGAGGCACTGGGTGAATTCATAATCGATTGAGTTTTACTTTAGTGAATGGATTAGTACATGGTACTGAAAGAGTCACTATTGAAGAACCGGGCGGAATAAAGGCCTGGCGGCGCAGGGTACGCCTAAATCTTCGAGTTCTCCTGCCTGGTCGAACAGAGACACCGGACACTCCGTTGGCGTAGAAGATCGTATTTTATTAGCTGCAGCCAGCACAGTTGTCCCTGAAGTAACTGCAGCCAGCACAGTTGTCCCTGAAGTACAGAAAGTATGTTCAAAGGAGACTGCTGTCGAACTCCGTGGCACACAGGTTTATATACATTTTAGATACACAATGAACAATCCCAAGACATACAAATCAGACAAATGCGAAGGGTTCGGAAAGCAAAGTATTACGTAACTTCAAACAAACTTGGTTGCCGGCTGTATTTGTTACCCAACCCCTTAAGCCATTCGCAAATAAACCCACACAATCCAACTTGCAGGTGAGAAAACACATTTGTATGCTTAAGAAGGACAGTTGTGGAATCAGAGAGTCCATAAAGGAAATGGCGAAGGACAGCAGATAAGATAGCCTCAGGAAAAAATGGTGCGGACCTACAGATGGCCTGGACGGGAATTAGTTAATAAGACATGGATTATTGTGTTCGGTCAGACCCTGACACTAGACCTGTAAATAGAGGTGAAAAGGTTACTTAGTATAAGAATGCAGTGAAATTACTGAGAAATACCTGGCTGGCGGTGCTGCCTGAGTGAGGGCAACACAAAATGGAGGCAAGTCGCAAAACGGCAGACGAACACGAACAGAGTCGCGAAATACAGAACCTCACTATGGGATTGCAAGAGCACTCACAGGGTGCTTGCTGGAGTGTATGGATACTAACTGGGGAATTGTAGGCCTGAAACACAAGTGTGAAGGTGCAAATGGGGGTGGAGTCGCACACTACTCACACACCGGCGGTGTCGCCCCTAAGGACTCTGGTCAATGTAGTAAAGTGTTCGCGATGCATCATCTTTCGATCTTCTGTTATCTTCGCTGTCTTCGCCATCCCTGGACACGTGTTTCGGGGTTTCGCCACTCGTCAGCAAGGATAGGCAGTGTTCTGGGGTTGCCGATGGCTGCCAATATCTGCCAGGTATAGTACCACTCCGGCCCGTAGGTGCGGGATCCCAGGCTCATCAGCCCGCTGCTCAAGGGAGCTTTAAAGTTACAAATGGGGGTGGGATCGCACACTACTCACACACCGGCGGTGTTGCCCCTAAGGACTCTGGTCAATGTAGTAAAGTGTTCTTCATGCATCATCTTTCAATCTTCTGCTATCTTCACTGTCTTCGCCATCCCTGGACACGTGTTTCGGGGTTTCACCCCTCGTCAGCAGGGATAGGCAGTGTTCTGGGGTTGCCGATGGCTGCCAATATCTGCCAGGTATAGTACAACTCCGGCGTGTAGGTGCGGGATCCCAGGCTCGTCAGCCCGCTGCTCAAGGGAGCTTCAAAGTTACAAATGGGGGGTGGGGTCGCACACTACTCACACACCGGTGGTGTCGCCCCTAAGACTCTGGTCAATGTAGTAAAGTGTTCACGAAGCATCATCTTTCGATCTTCTACTATCTTCGCTGTCTTCGCTATCCCTGGACACGTGTTTCGGGGTTTCACCCCTCGTCAGCAGGGATATGCAGTGTTCTGGGGTTGCCGATGACTGCCAATATCTGCCAAGTATAGTACCACTCCGGCGCGTAGGTGCGGGATCCCAGGCTCATCAGCCTGCTGCTCAAGGGAGCTTTAAAGTTACAAATGGGGGTGGGGTCGCACACTAATCACACACCGGCGGTGTCGCCCCTAAGGACTCTGATCAATGTAGTAAAGTGTTCGCGATGCATCATCTTTCAATCTTCTGCTATCTACGCTGTCTTTGCCATCCCTGGACAAGTGTTTCGGGGTTTCACCCCTCGTCAGCAGGGATAGGCAGTGTTCTGGGGTTGCCGATGGCTGCCAATATCTGCCAGGTATAGTACCACTCCGGCGCGTAGGTGCGGGATCCCAGACTCGTCAGCCCGCTGCTCAAGGGAGCTTTAGAGTTACAAATGGGGGTGGGGTCGCACACTACTCACACACCGGCGGTGTCGCCCCTAAGGACTCCGGTCAATGTAGTAAAGTGTTCACGATGCATCATCTTTCAATCTTCTGCTATCTTCGCTGTCTTGGCCATCCCTGGACACGTGTTTTGGGGGTTCACCCCTCGTCAGCAGGGATAGGCAGTGTTCTGGGGTTGCCGATGGCTGCCAATATCTGCCAGGCATAGTACCACTCCAGCGCATAGGTGCGGGATCCCAGTCTCGTCAGCCCGCTGCTCAAGGGAGCTTTAAAGTTACAAATGGGGGTGGGGTCGCACACTACTCACACATCGGCGGTGTCGCCCCTAAGGACTCTGGTCAATATAGTAAAGTGTTTGCGATGCATCATCTTTTGATCTTCTGCTATCTTTGCTGTCTTCGCCATCCCTGGACACGTGTTTCGGGGTTTCTCCCCTCGTTAGCAGGGAAAGGCAATGTTCTGGGGTTGCCGATGGCTGCCAATATCTGCCAGGTATAGTACCACTCCGACGCGTAGGTGCAGGATACCAGGCTCGTCAGCCCGCTGCTCAAGGGAGCTTTAAAGTTACAAATGGGGGTGGGGTCGCACACTACTCACACACCGGCGGTGTCGCCCCTAAGGACTCTGGTCAATGTAGTAAAGTGTTTGCGATGCATCATCTTTCAATCTTCTGCTATCTTCCCTGTCTTCGCCATCCCTGGACACTTGTTTCGGGGTTTCACCACTCGTCAGCAGGGATAGGCAGTGTTCTGGGGTTGCCGATGGCTGCCAATATCTGCCAGGTATAGTACCACTCCGGCGCGTAGGTGCGGGAATCCAGGCTCGTCAGCCCGCTGCTCAAGGGAGCTTTAAAGTTACAAATGGGGGTGGGGTCGGACACTACTCATACACCGGCGGAGTCACCCCTAAGGACTCTGGTCAATGTAGTAAAGTGTTCGCGATGCAGCATCTTTTTATCTTCTGCTATCTTCGCTGTCTTCGCCATCCCTGGACACGTGTTTTGGGTTTTCACCCCTCGTCAGCAGGGATAGGCAGTGTTCTGGGGTTGCCGATGGTTGCCAATATTTGCCAGGTATACTACCACTCCGGCGCGTAGGTGCGGGATCCAAGGCTCGTCAGCCCGCTGCTCAAGGGAGCTTTAAAGTTACAAATGGGGGTGGGGCCGCACACTACTCACACACCAGCGGTGTCGCCCCTAAGGACTCTGGTCAATGTAGTAAAGTGTTTGCGATGCATCATCTTTCGATCTTCAGCTATCTTTGCAAAATGGAGGCCAGTCGCAAAATGGCAGACGAACACGAACAGAGTCGCGAAATACGGAACCTCACTATGGGATTGCAAGAGCACTCACAGGGTGCTTGCTGGAGTGCATGGATAGCAACTGGGGAATTGTAGGCCTGAAACACAAATGTGAATGTGGTTAGACTACTACACGCATAGTCTATAAGAGCTTGAAGCACTCCTTGCCCTAAAGCCTGGTTCACTGCATGAGTACATGCATACTGACTGAATGATTACAGTACTCTAAGAAGAGACACTGGGTGAATTCATAATTGGTTGAGTTTTACTTTAGTGAATGGACTAGTACAGGGTACTGAAAGAGTCACTATAGGATGGCAAGAGAAGTCACAGGGTATTTGTTGCAGTGTATGGATACTAACTGGGTAATTGTAGGCCTGAAACACAAGTGTGAAGGTGGTTAGACTACTACATGCATAGTGCATAGGAGTTTGAAGCACTCTTTGTGCTAAAGCCTGGCTCAATGCATGCGTACATGCATACTGACTGAATGGTTACAGTACTTTAAGGAGAGACACTGGGTGAATTCATAATTGATTGAATTTTACTGTACTGTATGGATTAGTACATGGTACTGAAAGAGTCACTATGGAATTGCAAGAGCACTCACAGGGTGTTTGCTGGAGTGTATGGATACTAACTGGGGAATTGTAGGCCTAAAACACAAGTGTAGAGGTGCTTAGATCACTACATGCATAGTCCATAGGAGTTTGATGGAGTACATAATTGATTTATTTTTACTCTACTGTATGGATTAGTACATGGTACTGAAAGAGTCACTATGGGATTGCAAGAGCATTCACATGGTGTTTGCTGGAGTGTATGGATACTAACTGGGGAATTGTAGGCCTAAAACACAAGTGTGAAGGTGGTTAGATCACTACATGC
>NW_028253453.1:0-62180 GCF_964263255.1 Lissotriton vulgaris | reverse complement strand
GAGCACTCTGTGGATCATTTATATATATATATATATATATATATATATATATATATATATATATATATATATATATATATATATATATATATATATATATATATATATATATATATATATATTCACTAAAAAAAACATAGGTTTCACACCAGTTTTAGTTAGGAATTAGCATTTAAAAAACCTATCAAATTCACTGAAAAAACCATAGGTTTCACACCAGTTATAGTTACCTGGAAATGTTACTGACATAAAACCATTGAAATTCCCACGTTATAGTTAGTTGGACTCACTATAACTTGCGCGTGTAATGCACTGCTAATGACATCACATATTACATCACTCATGACATGGTCAGTGACATCACTCATGACATCACTGATGACACCATCCAGTGAATGTGTGCCTTTCTGAAAAATAAATATGTTTTATATTTGTATATGTAAAGGTCGATGGAAGAATGAATGTTTAAATAAGTGTCTTATTGGATGTTTTTAAAAAAAATGATTGGTTAACTGGCTTATTAAGTGTATCATAGTGAATACATATATTAGCGAGTATTGTTTCAATATTTAAATGTTTGTATCAGTGTGTCACTTTGTATATAAGTGGGTGCATGGGTTGGTGAGTAGCTACATGTGTGTTTCTATGGCTTATTAGATGTTTTTTTAGTATCAGTATAAATGTCTGTATGATTTGGTGGGGGTGTTACTTAGCACACTGATGCATCAATGACTGACTCACTGTTTGTATGTGTTTTGAAGACAGCATATGTGCCAGACTGTATGGGTGAGTGAGTGTGTATATGTATGTGTTAGTAAGTGAATGACTGTCTCACTACTGTCTTTATCAGTAACTACATATGTTTAATCTAGTATATGTGAGTATTGGTGTATATAAGTGAGTATATGTGAGAGTGAGAGATTGAAAGAGTTCTTGTTTTAATAAGTATGTGTTTCTATAAGTGATTGTTTAAGAGAGTAAGTATGTGTAAGTTTCTTTAGAAGTAAGGTGATAGTGTATGTATAGCTGTATATGCAAATAAATGGATGTTCAATAGTTTATTTGCATGTGTGAGTATTTGTGTGAGCAACTTTTGGAAGACTGTCGGTGTGTTAACGTGTGTATAGGTGTCTCACTACATATGATGAGTGAGTATATGTATGAGTGACTATATAGAAGTGTTGGTGAATGAGTGGATGTGTATATAAATGGTGGAATTACTGAATTGGTTGTTGTAACTGCTATAGGTATGTCCACTTTTTTTAAAATGTTAGTTTTTATTTTTCAATATGTGTTTCAAGGGTTACTTTACAGTGAAAAGAGGTCAGTCTCTCTGTCACAAAGATGGTGTCATCAGTGATGTCAAGAGTGATGTCACTGACCATGTCATGAGTGATGTAATATGTGATGTCAATAGCAGTGCATTACACGCGCAAGTTATAGTGAGTCCAACTAAGTATAACGTGGGAATTTCAATGGTTTTATGTCAGTAAAATTTCCAGGTAACTATAACTGGTGTGAAACCTATGGTTTTTCAGTGAATTTCATAGGTTTTTTAAATGCTAATTCCTAACTATAACTGGTGTTAAACCTATGGTTTTTTCAGTGAATTTCAAAGGTTTTTTAAATGCTAATTCCTAACTATATATATATATATATATATATATATATATATATATATATATATATATATATATATATGTATTTATATATATATATATATATATATTCACAGAAAAGACAGTTTAGTCACTAACCCATGCACTCAGTGAGACACATTTAATCACTCACTCATACAGTCAGTCATGCACCTACTAAATACTTCATCCAGACACTTATACATCCACTCATTCTTCAATATGTAAGACATATTTTAACTTTTCAGAAACATACAGTCACTGGATGTTGTCATCAGTGATGTCATCAGTGATGTCATTTGAGATGTCATCAGTGATGTCATCAGTGATGTCACTGACCATGTCATGAATGATGTAATATGTGACATCATCAGCAATGGATTGCGGGTGCGCGATATATAGTTAGCGCTTATAACTATATATGGAATTTCAATGGTTTTATGCGAGTAAAATAAGGTTTTGTAAATGCAAATCCCTAACTATATATGGCCTAAAACCAATGGTTTTTTCATTGAATTTTCAAGGTTTTGTAAATGCAAATTCCTAACTATATATCCACTATAACCTATGGTTTTTTCTGTGAATTTCATTGGTTTTTTAATAGCAAATATGAAAAGCTTTAAAATGTCAAGTACGTGATAGATAAAAACATTTTCGTATTTATGCACGCTGATGTGCTTTGAACGCTGCCCCCCCCTCCCCTCTTTTCTCTTAGTAGTACTCTCTCTTTGCAGATAGTGAACGGTAGTTAACGCAGGCCTTTGCCCCCGTTGTAATCCGTCGTGCCTGCTTGTCTCTCCATTTGATTGATTGTTATCCAAGCATTTACTGTTTTAGAATTGGTTCTCTTTGGATCATTCTCTATTTACAAACAAGCACAAAGTCGCAATACTCTGTTTAGTCTTTGCAGATCGGGAAAAATCGTGTAAAAAAATAAAAGTAATCGAGCAAAATCAGTACGCCACTAATTGGATCTTTTTTTGACCTCGCTAAAATAGAAATATTATAAACAACCCTTCATGAGAAATACGAAAATAGTGAGATGAACTGAGCTCCACACCATGAGGGCTGCAAGACAGCTCGGCTCCATCACCCATCCCGCACAAAATAACGACAAACCCTATGCAAATATTAAAAATATAGACAACACACCAGCAAAGAAACAGGGTAAAACATTTTATTAAAAAACTATTTACATAACGTTGGTTTATAAGATGATGTCAGTAGTGGACCGATGTGTGAATAGGTCGAAAACAGCACAAGGCTCCAAGATCCGGATGGCAAGCTCCTGGATGTTGGGTGCCATAGTTCAGAGTTCTGAGTTTGAGCCTTTTTCAATGCCTGTGCTTTGTTGTTTCCCCTCCATCAAAAACAAAAAAAATATATAAAACTGTGCAAAAATACAAAAAAAACAAAAAATGTTTACAAAAGCAGTGCTTGTAAGACTGTCTGAAGCTTATTTCCACCTACTGCAGCTTCACTATTCTCAAAGTAAGTGAGGGTCGTTTGTGGACCTGACTGCATTTGAAAACAATGTTATATGGTACCTCCCTAAACCGCTTGACGGAGGCCCCCGAGGGACGGTGTGATGGCACGGACTCGGAGAAGACGCTTGGCTCCGACACCCTCCCCAAGTCTTATAGCACTGGTATAGCCTGAGATCGCCCCCGACATAGGCGGCCGGCTCCCGGGGTCCGGCGGAACTTTTTGCCTTTTGATGACTCTTCAATTCTGGACCTTGTCCCACAATCCGTTTGACCTGAAGACAAGCTGCAGTGGGGCGCCCCTTTACCGTTTCAGTTGCCATTCCGCCCGCTTTTGCTACACTGTGCCTCTTCCGCCATTCAGCTGTTTACCGCCCGCTCTTGCGACTACAGCGTCTCGCTCATCATGTAGTTGAGTTGCTCCCGCTCTTGCGGTGCAGCGATAGGCGGCTGCCACAGGACTCTCAAAATGGCGGCCGGCTCTTCGGTTTTGGGCCTGGTCCACTAAAATGGCCCTGGGACACCTTTGAACTCGGACGCTTGTCTGCTAGGGCTTGGGTCCCATTCTCGAAAGCGTCCCCTCAGCCATGAAGATTCTACAAAAGTCTTGGGGGCCTCCGACTCCCGCAGGCTTCTGGTGGGGAGCGGCTGCCATGTCTGCTCGTGGAATGGCCACGACGGAGCTACGAGATGGAAGTGCTCTCATGCTGACGCCAGCTTTAGTCTGAAACATCCAGAAACACTGTAGACTACCAATTCGATCAGTTCCGGTAGCGCCCCAACATGACCCGGAAGAGAAGAACTTGCCCTCCCCTCTTTGACTGATGGTTCTTGTTGCCTGTCCCCTCTGTTGTCATTTAACAGAACTTTTTGGACTACTGAAAGGGGTTGTGTTCCGAACGCTGGTTGGTGGAGACATTTTGACTATATTCTTGACCTACGTTGTCGCGTAATGCGTTATATGACACGCCGCGTTAGCGCACCCGGAAGTGATCCGAGGCGCGGCGCGCAGCGCGTAACGTAAGCATAACAGGTCATGTGACTTGTTAATAAAACTTTTCATTGGTTCATTTTACTTTTGTTATTTTAATGATGAAAAGCTTGGTCATATGACCTAAAAATTACGCTTTTTATTTTTTTCGAACATTATTTTTTTTAAAACATATGTTATAATATTCCAGGCTAATGTACTTTCCCGGAAAATGTACAACTGTCCTGCAAGTAAAATATATTCCTTTTTCGAGAAAAAGGGCGTTTCTTCGTTCCATGACGGAGCCGTTGAGTAAAAGATACTCGGCCTGCTGTCTTAGTCGCCGATACGCCTGATTATCAGATTCTTATCGATCACTTTATGTTGCAGGAGTGGAAAACACAACTGCCCTTGACCATTTATCTTTACTGCGTTCCTACATATTATACCTTTTATCCGTCATGTAATTGGACTGCTTTATTTCACTTGCCTTTTACTGATTCGAAAACAGTGACTAAAAGTAAAAACTTTACCAATGTAAATACTACTACCGTGTTTTGTTTTAAAAACCTTTATTGTGAAAATGTCAGTATACAAATACGGGCCTATAACCACGTGGGCCGGCCACGGAGCAAACTGAAATCGTATATGATGAGGAGACATTTACACTGTAGAGGAACGTAACGAGCGGGCCATTAGGTTGCAAGAACTAAGGTGTCTAACAGTTGCGGAATCGGTGGACGTACATTTTGTAATTAAAATAAAACAGGGCCACTTACAATAACATTTTCTAGATGTACATTTGCGGGCAAGGAGTTACGAGTCCCATTTATACCGGCGCCATTTTGGGCGAGTCCGGGCAGGTCCAAGATATAGTCAAAATGTCTCCACCAACCATCGGCCAGACCAGAACCCCTTTCGGCCCTTTCTGCTACAAGATGGTGTCTTCCATTCAGAAAATATTGTTGGCAGCATTTTGAAAGGAAACAGAAACAGCCGTTCTCCTAGTGAGTTTTACATTGTTACATTTAGGAAGAATGTTGAAGATTAGTATGTGGAAAATCTGAAGCCATTTTTCTACAAACTCTCAATCAGACTTGGATGGAAAAAAAATCCTGAAGAATGTACAAACTGAAAACCAATTTTTGTCTGTATAGCATCAACAGCAACGCTTGAGTCAGCTTTGTGTCAAGCCGCCATTTTTATTCAATCAATAGCGTCCCCCTGCACACATTCAGGGACCTGGTCGTGTCTTCAGATGAAACGGATTGTAGGAAAAGAAGCAGAAAGGAAAAGGCAAAAAGTTCCGCCGGACCTCGGGAGCCGGCCGCCTATGTCATGTGCGACCTTTGGCCACACCAGGGCAATAGTGAAGCTGCAGCAGGTGCAAATAAGCTTCAGACAATCTTACAAGCACTGCTCAGAACTCTCAACTATGGCACTCAACATCCAGGACTTGCCATTCGGATCTTGGCGCCTTGTGCTGGTTCCGACCTATTCACACATCGGTCCACTACTGACATCACCTCATAAGCCAACGGGGCACCCCACGCCGACTTTCGGCGCAGCATTGTAGGATGGCCACACCAGTGCGGCAACTTGCTGGACACCACCTCGGTGCCATCCGGATCTCGGCGCGTTCGAGTCACTGTACCGCAAGAGTGACCGCAACTCAGCTGGACACGCCGTCTTTCGGCGCAGCATTGTAGGATGGCCACACCAGTGCGGCAATTTGCTGGACACCACCTCGGTGCCATCCGGATCTCGGCGCGTTCGAGTCACTGTACCGCAAGAGTGACCGCAACTCAGCTGGACACGCCGTCTTTCGGCGCAGCATTGTAGGATGGCCACACCAGTGCGGCAATTTGCTGGACACCACCTCGGTGCCATCCGGATCTCGACGCGTTGTGCTGCCTTCGGCCTATTCGCACATCGGTCCGCTACTGACGCCGCCTCACGTGCCAACGGATTTTCTACGCTTTTTGTAGCCCTATGCCGCAGAACAGGTCATGTGACTTGTTTATAAAACTTTTCATTGGTTCATTTTACTTTTGGTTTCCTAAAGATGGAAGGTTTGGTCATATGACCTAAAAATAACACTTTTCATTGGTTTAGAACATTTTTTTTTCCCAAACGATGAAAGCCCCACCTTGTTTCTGGATCATTCAGACTGAAGCTGGCGTCAGCATGAGAGCACCACCATCTCGTGGCTCCGTCGTGGTCATTCCACGAGCAATCATGGCAGCCGCTCCCCACCGGAAGCCTGCGGGAGTCGGGGGCCCCCAAGACTTTTGTAGAATCTTCACGGCTGAGGGGACGCTTTTCGAGAATGGAGCCCAAGCCCTAGCAGGCAAGCGTCCGAGTTCCAAGGTGTCCCAGGGCCATTTCAGTGGACCAGGCCCAAAACCGAAGAGCCGTCCGCCATTTTAAGAGTCATGTTGCAGCCGCCTATCGCTGCACTGCAAGAGTGGGAGCAACTCAACCACATGGTGAGCGAGACGCTGTAGCCGCAAGAGCGGGCGCAACTCAGCTGGATGGCCGCCACCTGGGGAGGCCCGTTCACGCCACCTCCCCCACGCCCCCCCCCCCCCCCCGGGCCGCCGCACGCCAATTTTCGGAGCAGCATTGTAGGATACCAAAACCAGTGCGGCAGTTTACTGGACATCACCTGGGTGCCATCAACATCTCAGCGCGTTCTGCTGCCTTGGGACTATTCGCACAACAGACCGCTACTGACGAGGCCTCCCCCCGCACCACCCGGGACGCCCCACGCCAATTTTTGGAGCAGCATTGTAGGATCCCAAAACCAGTGCGGCACCCAGGCGACATCACCTGGGTGCCGTCCAGAACTCTGCACGTTGTGCTGCCTTGGGACTATTCGCACAAAAGACAGCTTCTGACCATTGTTGCTTTTTTGGGTGAAAAATGTTTAAATGTTTTTACAGTTTTTGTTCCGTTCATTATAGTTAAAAGTTAATAAAGTTTTATAATCTTACTTTGTTGGAGTGTTATCTATTTTTTTAAAAACGGGTGAATGGGGCCTTGAATCGGGTTACTGTCATGTGTGGGCTTTGGAAGTGTGCTGCTGCAGGATCGGACATTTCAAACTCAAATGCACGTTCTTTTTCTTACCTTTCCGAAGCATGGAGCGCAATAGCAGGCAGAGAAAGGGTGATGCACGTGTTGAACACTACCTGACCTGGCAAGTTGCTGGCAGTGCCCCCCCGCCCGCTCCTGAAAGAGGGCACACACACACCGCCGCCCCGAGTACTTCACAAATCTTTAAAAGACCATGCGCTTGTTCATGAGGCTTAAATGGTTTATCACCTCTTCTAGAACCCCTGCATCGACCCTCTGACGTTTCCTGGAAAAATTACCATGTAACACAATACCAAGCCCTGTCAGCTGAAACCCCCAAGGAATCGTGGGGCATATTATCAAGGGGGTTTATCTCCGCTTTTTTGGCTTTAAAAGCCATGAAAGCGGAGATAAAATTATCTCCCTATTACCAAGCTGTCGCTAACACCAGTTAGTGACAGCTAAAAGGAGATAGCGACCATCTTGGGCCCAGCTTTGCATGTCAGTGGTACTTGTCACTAATGACATGCAAAGTGGCGTGCCAAGATGTTAGCGACTGGAAACAGTCCCTAACATCGCTATCTCCTATTACCAACTTTTGGAGATATTCGCGCTAAGCGCAAATATCTCCAAAATCTAACACCTGCCCTGAGCAGTTCTTAGCCATGTTATCCAATGGGAGGTGGATAACATGGCTAAGAGCATTTGCTCGATAATACATGAATATCGCTGACTTTTCTGCGATAATAGCAAAGTTTATCTGCGATAAAAATCGCCGATGTGCGGCGATAATTTTTGTCTCTAAACAAGTTAGAGACAAAAATTATCGCTAGTTGTTCGTAATATGCCCCCGGGTTTTTGCTTGCAGAAATCGGGAGGCGGGAGACTAGCACTGAAATCAGTAGTCTCACGCCTGAATCGGGAGGGTTGGCATGTCTGAATTCTCTACAGCTGGGGCCATAAACTACATCTGCAGGGGTAGGTGATAGCCTGGGACCAGCCTGGCATCTAAAATGGCTGCCGTGCACGACAAAATTGTGGCATTGGAAAAAAGGCAAGATGGCGCAGCCGCTGGAAGAGATGTATCAACATATATGAGCCTCCTCAGCCACCCTCAGGAAACATAGGGGATTAGGATACGTCTCCCGCACCCCCTTATACCTAGTAATTTAATTAACGAAGCACAAAATGGCGAATTCCCGTTTCGCTACCAGTTTGCGGCCCAGTTCGCGGCCCGTGAAGCGCTTCTACCGTGAAAAATCATTTTTTTTATTTTCCCCACAGGACCCTTTAATAACCCCAACAACATTCCTAGGGGGTCAAGAGGGGGATACCTTGCCCCCTTTCATTAAATTCCCCCTTCGTTTTTCACCTCTTCTTCTCTCTCGATCCTACCGAGAGATAAGATGGCGGCCGCTCCGGACTGTCACGCAGCAAAAAAAAAAAAAGCTCACGCACAGCCGCTGGAAGAGATGTATCAACATATATGAGCCTCCTCAGCCACCCTCAGGAAACATAGGGGATTAGGATACGTCTCCTGCACCCCCTTATACCTAGTAATTTAATTAACGAAGCACAAAATGGCGAATTCCCGTTTCGCTACCAGTTTGCGGCCCAGTTCGCGGCCCGTGAAGCGCTTCTACCGTGAAAAATCATTTTTTTTTATTTTCCCCACGGGACCCTTTAATAACCCCAACAACATTCCTAGGGGGTCAAGAGGGGGATACCTTGCCCCCTTTTATTAAATTCCCCCTTCGTTTTTCACCTCTTCTTCTCTCTCGATCCTACCGAGAGATAAGATGGCGGCCGCTCCGGACTGTTTAGAATGTTGACAGACACCGGAGAGCCCATCAGCTTTCTGCGCGCAAAGTTCCGTTTCGCGAAAAGTAAGCGGACCGGAGCGCTGTTACAGATATATATCTTGTTTTGAACGTTAATTTCTCAAAAACTACTGGAGCACATATATTGAGACCTAGCAAAGGCACATCGGGCTAACAGTCCCTACAATTTTGCCAAGTTTCGTGAAAATCCATTCAGCCGTTCGGGCTAAAAGTGAGTCCAACCGCCCTATGGAAATTAACATGGGAAAAACGCGTTTTGGGACCCCCCTTTTTTCTCGGCCCCCCCTTGACGACCCCCCCCCAAATTTTCAGGGGCTGCTCAGAAACAAAATGTGCCATTTTCCTGAAAATTTCAGCCGATTCCGTCCACAAACGCCAAAGTTATTAGACATAGAATTTTCAGAAATGCCATAGGGAAAAAATCCTAACTATATATACCTACTGGCGAACGCCAGTAGGTAATATATATATATATATTTATATATATATATATATATATTCACTGAAAAAACCATAGGTTATAGACCATATATAGTTAGGAATTAGCATTTACAAAACCTTATTTTACTCGCACAAAACCATTGAAATTCCATATATAGTTAGTTGCACTAACTATATATCGCGCACCCGCAATCCACTGCTGATGATGTCACATATTACATCATTCATGACATGGTCAGTGACATCACTGATGACATCACTGATGACATCTCAAATGACATCACTGATGACATCACTGAAAACATCTCATTTGACATGACTGATAACATCACTGATGATATCATTCATGTGATAATACCATGAACCTCTTCAGACTCTAATATAACCTTAGATACAATCAGTGTAAACAGACAGTCACAGACTGTCACTCATCCATGGAGTTACTCACACACCTAGTCAGTTATGCCAAAAATCAATCACACCTCCATTTTCTCAACTATACAGTTATACACACCTTACTTATTCAAACATATACTAACACATATTTACTTTACTCTCTTATACAATCTCTGATACATGTTCACAATGATCCATACAGCCACTCACACATTCACTGGCTCTTATGCACAGTTATTTATAGATGTCAACTCTCACATGTACTGTGTTTTACATATGTACTTATTTTGACATGTAGCACTGAGATATCCATTCACTCACTAATACACTCATGCACAGTCAACCGCCCATACAGCTGTTTGCACATGCACTTTTGAATCTATACATATAGTGAATCAACTACTCACACATCTATGTACAGAGTCACACACCTTCCAGCCACCCATACACACACACTCAGTTTCCCATACAAATACTTGGACAACCAATCAACCCATACAGTTACTCATATAGCTACTGATCAACATATGCAGCAGTTTGTAGAACAACAGATATAATGATGCACAAATTAAAACAGTTTAGTCACTAACCCATGCACTCAGTGAGACACATTTAATCACTCACTCAATCAGTCAGTCATGCACCTACTAAATCCTTCATCCAGACACTTATACATCCACTCATTCTTCAAAATATAAGACATATTTTAACTTTACAGAAACATACAGTCACTGGATGTTGTCATCAGTGATGTCATCAGTGATGTCATTTGAGATGTCATCAGTGATGTCATCAGTGATGTCACTGACCATGTCATGAATGATGTAATATGTGACATCATCAGCAGTGGATTGCGGGTGCGCGATATATAGTTAGTGCAACTAACTATATATGGAATTTCAATGGTTTTGTGCGAGTAAAATAAGGTTTTGTAAATGCTAATTCCTAACTATATATGGTCTATAACCTATGGTTTTTTCAGTGAATTTTCAAGGTTTTGTAAATGCTAATTCCTAACTATATATAGTCTATAACCTGTGGTTTTTTCATTGAATTTCATTGGTTTTTTAAAAGCTAATATCTGTAGCTGTAAAATATACTCTTTATTACGTGACGTATCACGTAGCCACGTGAGACGCCTCATGACGCGTCGCCTCTGCAGCGCAAACCAAACCCGTAACGTAAGCGCGCCGGAGCACGCTTACAGATATATATATTTTTTTAACCTTAATTAGACAAAATCCACACATGCACATATCTTGAGGCCTTGCAAAGGCACATCAAACAAACAATCCCTACCGCTCTGGACTGTTTAGAATGTTGACAGACACCGGAGAGCCAATCAGCTCCGCTTCGCAAAGTTCCGATACGCGAAAAGTTCGCGAACCGGAGCGCTACCCGGAGCGCTGTTACAGATATAGCTGCCCGGTTAGCTGCCGGTTAGCTGCCTGGTTAGCTGCCCGGTTAGCTGCCCGGTTAGCTGCCCGGTTAGCTGCCCGGTTCGCGTACCAAGACGCGTCTCTACGGCGAAAAAAAATCGATTTTTTTTTTTTTGCCCCGCGTGGCTCTATAATATCCCCCTCATCAATCCTAGGGGGTCAGGAGGGGTCTACCTTGCCCCCTTTCCTTCATTTCCCCCTTCGTTTTTCACCACATCTTGTCTCTCGAGAGACAAGATGGCAGCCGCTCCGGACTGTTTACAATGTTGACAGCCAATCAGCTACTCCTCCGACTCACGTTACGCTGCCGGTTAGCTGCCCGGTTAGCTGCCCGGTTAGCTGCCCGGTTCGCGAACCAAGACGCGTCTTTACGGCGAAAAAATCGGATTTTTTTTTTTTGCCCCGCGTGGCTCTATAATATCCCCCTCATCAATCCTAGGGGGTCAGGAGGGGTCTACCTTGCCCCCTTTCCTTCATTTCCCCCTTCGTTTTTCACCACATCTTGTCTCTCGAGAGACAAGATGGCAGCCGCTCCGGACTGTTTACAATGTTGACAGCCAATCAGCTACTCCTCCGACTCACGTTACGCTGCCGGTTAGCTGCCCGGTTAGCTGCCCGGTTAGCTGCCCGGTTCGCGAACCAAGACGCGTCTTTACGGCGAAAAAATCGGATTTTTTTTTTTTGCCCCGCGTGGCTCTATAATATCCCCCTCATCAATCCTAGGGGGTCAGAAGGGGTCTACATTGCCCCCTTTCCTACATTTCCCCCTTTGTTTTGGCCTCCTCTTGTCTCTCGATCCTACCGAGAGACAAGATGGCGGCCGCTACGGACTGTTTAGAATGTTGACAGACACCGGAGAGCCAATCAGCTTCGCATCGCAAAGTTCCGATACGCGAAAAGTTCGCGAACCGGATCGCTGCCCGGAGCGCTGTTACAGATATATATCTTGATTTAAACGTTAATTTCTCAAAATCCACTGAAGCACATATATTGAGACCTAGCAAAGGCACATCGGGCTAACAGTCCCTACAATTTTGCCAAGTTTCGTGTAAATCCATTCAGCCGTTCGGGCTAAAAGTGAGTCCAACCGCCCTATGGAAATTAACATGGGAAAATCGCGTTTTGGGACCCCCCTTTTTTCTCAGCCCCCCCTTGACGAACCCCCCCCAAATTTCCAGGAGCTGCTCAGAAACATAATGTGCCATTTTCCTGAAAATTTCAGCCGATTCCGTCCACAAACGCCAAAGTTATTAGGCATAGAATTTTCAAAAGTCCCATAGAGAAAAAATCCTAACTATATATACCTACTGGCTATCGCCAGTAGGTAATATATATATATATATTTATATATATATATATATATATATATCCTACTGGCGGTTGCCAGTAGGTAGTTATAGTTAGGATTTTTTTCAATGTTAAATCTCAAAATTTAACATTGATATCACCTACTGGCGGTCGCCAGTAGGTAGTTGTAGTTAGGATTTTTTTCAATGTTAAATCTCAAAATTCTATTTGGAATAACTTTGGCGCCGGTTGACGAATCTGCCTGAAAATGTCCTCAAAATGGCCTCGCGGCGCCCCGGTCCTTCCCTGAAAGTTTAGGGGGGATTCGTCAAGCGGGGTCCGAGATAAATGGGGGGTCCCAAAACGCGTTTTCCCCATGTTAATTTCCATAGGGCGGTCGATTTCACTTTTAGCTCAAACGGCTGAATGGATTTACACCAAACTTGGCAAAATTGTAGGGACTGGTAGCCCGATGTGCCTTTGCTATGTCTCAAGATATGTGCTCCAGTGCATTTTGAGTAATTTAGGTTAAAAAAAATATATATATCTATAGGCGCGCCCCGGTACCCGCACGGGTACGCGCACCGGGCGCGCCACGCGACTTGCGCGCAGAAAGCTGATTGGGTCTTGGGTGTCTGTAAACATTCTAAACAGTCTGGAGCGGCTGCCATCTTGTGTCTCGGTAAAATCGAGACACAAGAGGTGGCAAAAACAAAGGGGGGAATTGACCATAAGGGGGCAGGGTAGACCCCCCCTGACCCCCTAGGTTTGATGTGGGGGCCATTAAAGGGCCCCGCGGGGTCTCAAATTTATTTTTATTTTTTTCGATTTTCGCGGGGGAAGCGCCCGGTACGCGCACCGGTACGCGCACCGGGGAGCGTACTATGGGAAAAAAAACACTTAAAAAAATTGTATGTTTAATAATTGTTTTTTTTGTTGTTTTTTTTTTTATTTAAGTACCAACATGTAGGTATCAATGCAGAGTCTATAATTTAATATACACCGTTTCCTTTGTAGATATCTTGCATGTTGTTACAGAAGTTATTGTGGTATATGGAATCCATACCATAGTCTGACAGGAAAGCAGAAACAACATGGAGGCAGGAGATGATAAAGAGATGTACAATAGACATTGGAGATAATATAGTGGGAGAAATGAAGTAACTATGAGCAAACTTTCTATGTAACACAAAAAAGTTGTACAGTATACTATAAGTCTCACTTTATATTTTAAACATTTTTTATCTTCTTGATGAATTACATATAAAAATGAATAATGCCTCGAACTATTTTTGATTATTAAATATAAATTTATTCTTCTGATTCTTTTTCATAATTTAATAAAACTTCTAATAAAATGTTGTCTGGAATCTCTTCATTTACATTCTGTGTTTCCATTGATTCCACACACTCAAGTAATTCAAGGTCCAGAGACTCATCCATAAAGTCAATGTTATCATTTTCAGCATTTTTTCCATCATGGTTGTTGTCCAAAACAATTTCAAAAGAAATATTCTTTTCTCCTTCCATTTTGTTGCTGTAAATTGCATAAAAAATAATTATATCAGTAGAGATAGGGCACTGTTGGGTTTAAGTTCAGACATGTAGTTAGGATTTTTTAACAGTGAAGTTATCTTTAGGCAGTGTATGGTATCAGGCTGGAATTTGAAATATAACAAGAGTATGTGATGAAGCCTAAGTAAATTTATAATAATACAAGGGAAGCCTAACTCAATCCATAACTATAACAGAGAAGCCTATCTCAATCTATAACTATTACAGAGGGATAGTATATAACTAACAGAATATTTTTTCTCAAATTAACTTAAAGTGTACAACATACTTCACTTTCCAAAATAACAAGTTACCTTTGAGAAAGCAGTTGAAGTTGTCAGTGTTATTTCTTTTCAAATGTACTTCAGGAAGCAGTAGTCAAAATGGCTGTGTTTCCTTCTCTTTTTTTTATTTATTCATGTACATAACCAATCAAATGTCAGGAAATAATCGTAGAAAATGAAAGAAACTTTTTAATTGGTTGTAAATTCTAACACTTCAAATGTGTTTTGGTCATGTAATTTACCTCAGGATATTTAGACAGGCCTGTAGCCTAAATGTCTCAATGGAATTCCACCAAATTTGGGTAAATGGAAGGGACTGCTATGTAGTTGGGCCTATTCTATATTTGATGAAAGTGTCTCCAGTGGTTTTTCTGTAAATTACTTTCGCACCTTTTTTTATGGAGCGCTTACCGGTGCGCGCCCCGGTAAGCATACCGGCAGCGTAACGGGAGACCTCCATTTTGTGTTTCGGTACAATCGAGACACAAGATGGAGGGCAAACAATGTTCGGAATGGGTAGAAGGGGGCACGGTAGACACTTCTTGACCCTCTAGGTTTTCTGAGGGGGGCTTAGGAGGCTCATAAAGGCAAAAAAAAAAAAAAATCTTCAATTTTTTGCGGGGGAAGCACCCGGCACGCGCACCGGTGCGCCTACCGGGAAGCGTACTTTGGTGAAAAATAGTGAAAAAAGTTAAATCAATGGAATGTAGCAGGACCCGCAGTAAGAACTAGACGCCTTTCATTTAAAACGGTGTCCTTTAACCTTTCTGCAAGTCAAGGGCCATTAAACATAAAGGCAGCAAGACGCTTCTGACAAGTGAAAAGAAGCTTATGAATGGTGGCATATATCTAAAAAGTGACGGCCTCGTGTAGGTTGAAGACTGCATCCTCGTGTTGGTCTAATAGTCCGGTTTCGAAAGCTTAAAGCTATTTTCACTGTCTTTGAAGCAGCATCATGAACTTCAGATTTGTCTCCTTTGTTCCATCCTCCTTGTTAGTATTTCCCTGAAACAGCTTTTACTTGTGCAACGCCACGGACCTTGGATCACGGACCTCTGCCGAATCCCGCCTGCTAGCCGCTGCTGCTCGCCGGACCCGCCGCGCGGGTCCCGCTTCGCGGTTTAGCAGTGTGTGGAACTTTGCCTGGGGCTAGTTGGGACACCGGCAGGGCTGCGAGGGTAGAGCGGGTGGACTCTGAGTTCCAGGAGTCCCCGCGCGCCCGTGTCAGCTGGGCTCCTCTCCCTGCCAGCCGCGCCCCCAACCACAGCGGTATTTAATTACCTTCATCCTCCACACCAGCGGGAAACAGCTTTTACTTGTGCAACGCCACGGACCTTGGATCACGGACCTCTGCCGAATCCCGCCTGCTAGCCGCTGCTGCTCGCCGGACCCGCTGCGCGGGTCCCGCTTCGGCGTTTTGCAGTGTGTGGAACTTTGCCTGGGGCTAGTTGGGACACCGGCAGGGCTGCGAGGGTAGAGCGGGTGGACTCTGAGTTCCAGGAGTCCCCGCGCGCCCGTGTCAGCTGGGCTCCTCTCCCTACCGGCCGCGCCCCCTAGTTCATCTTAAAAGAAGCAGCCGTCCCCGCTGCGCAGGAGCGCGCGGGAGGGCGCCGGGAGAAGCCCGGGACAAGGGCGGGACCGTCTGTGGCCATCCGGGGCCGACAGAGGCCGGGCAGGGCCTGACCGCTTTCATTTATAGACCGGAGGACACTGTTTATTACACAATGGATATGGCAACAGAAGCAGAAACCCCGGGGAAAAAATCTAGATTACGTAATGGATCCCTGGAGAATTACTTTCCCAAGAGGAGCGAGGGAGATAAGGATTCTATTCTAGCGGAGCGGAGGGCAGAGCGGCGCCGCTCTGTAGAGAATATGAAACATAGACCCCTCTCTGACAGTCTACTTGAATTGAACCGGGAAGGTGATTCGAATGGCCTAAGTGAGGATAATGTAAGTCAAGATGGTGTCCCCCTATTGTTTCGTGACTTTGTAGCCACTCCTTGTTTGCCCGAGGATAATATTATAATTGTTTCACCCACCCCTAGTGTTAGGCGTGTGGCCGACAAATCCAAATCTAGGAAGCAGAAAGTTAACATTTACCCTGTTGCCCAGATCCATCGCCCACCCCCTAGTAAAAAAAGAAGGAAACAAAGGGTGGTAACAGGTAAAGCAAAAACATCGCACGCTGATTTTGGTAAAGGGATTAAAACTCCGACCACAACTGAGACTCCCACAGCAGTTGAGCAGGAATACACTCCACAGGTAGTTGCTTCACCGGGTCCATGTCCATCTTTAGCAACTAGACAAGATGAGGTTCCTGATAACAACACTAGAGTTACCCCACCTATCACTTCACCACCACTTCCTTCCTCAGTATCAGGGAACCTGGAATTTTTGTTAAGATCTCTCCTTCTACCCATTAATGAGTCTATTAAAAAGGTGGAAATTAGATTAACTATATTGGAAGCCGCCATAACTAGTATGGCTACTCATACCAAAAATAAAGGAAGTGTGGCGGTACAGCCGACACCCCCTCCTACCACACCTCAAAGCAAATCTAGAATTCCTCCCGCTCCTGCTCTGGCTAAGCAAACTTGTCAGCCCCCGGGGGGAGCTGTGCCCCCAACCCATAATATACCGCCATCTAAACAACCTAAAACATCAGCTACTGACTTGGGAGCAGGCCCCTCAAAACCACCCTTAATGGCCCCGACGAGTAACAATCAAAGTGCACACGGGGATGATGGAAAAAGCAGAATGCCTCATAAAAGGATCCCACAAGTAGAGATCCCCCCAGAAGCCGTGCCCTACGTGGTGATCCTAACGGGGGTCCCGCAGCTATCTGAGAACAAGAAGGAGGGATTTTCTGACCTTAAAAACAAAATCATCCATTGGTTAAGGTTGCATAGGCCGATAGCACCTAACATAGATGGGGACATAGTTCATGTTAGACGGATCAATTGGCTGGGGAGTAGAACTAAAGATACTGAGGGAGACCTAGTGGTGGTCAATTTTAGAGACCCTCGGGCAGTTGATTACATCTTAAACTGGCCACCTGGGACTGGCGAAACCTGTGTTATCCCACGGGCCTTAACATATTTTTATCCCAGGTCAAAAGCTACTAACTCTAAACATTCAAACAGACCACAAGTTTATAGGCCGCCCTTTATTCCGCCCTACATTAATAATCAACTTCAGTATGGCCATCAGCTGACTAGGGTGCCAGATTTACACTCCACCTGGTCCATGGTCCCCCATAGACATATGCTGAACCAGGGTCCTAGTATGAACCACCTGATGCCCTTTACCCCGTTGAATACCTACAATCGGTTTTCCCAGCTGTCAGGACTGGAAGACTGCGATTGAAGGTGGGGGCAAGGGGGGGGAGGGAAATGATAATGAACCTCCAGGGGCTGAGGATTCTCGTCTTCCCAGGGGTAGCATTGGTAAAGAAGAAGATAGTTTATCTACTGACCACATGGTGACCACCATTGTAATAACAGAGGACTCTAGGCCAACTGGGCCCGTGATGAGCACGGCTGGCTGCTCTGCAACCCTCACTACACTAACCCAGGAGGGGGGGCGCCCTTCGACTAGGGTGGTTAATGAGAGGCTGCCCAAGGTGGGTTACACTTCTATGCCAAGTGGAAGGAGGGAAATAAACCTCCTTTCCTGGAACATTGCTGGGCTAAAGAGGAAGTTAGATATCCCGGAGTGGCACACACAAATTGAGCAGTTCGATGTCTGCCTGTTTCAGGAGACATGGAGTTTTGTTCCGCTACATAAATCGGGGTATACCACCCACTGTGTGCCCGCAGTTAGTAAGGGAAAGGGCAGACCTTCGGGCGGTCTTATAGTCTGGATAAAAATAGATTTGGATTGGGTGGTTACAAGACATAGTGTGGAGTGTAATGATATACTCCACCTCTCGGCAAAAGGAGGGGAGGATGTTGTCAGGCTCGACCTTTTTAATGTTTATGCAAGAGGGACACAGGGTGACACTCCCTCTTTGACCCTAACATCCTTGGACTTGACCTTAGCCAATTGCCCCTGCTCAGCTAAAATTCTGGTGGGGGGTGATTTTAATTGTACATTTGAACCCCTTCTCGGAGACGACCCTTTAGGAATCGAAGAGGAGGATTCAAAATGGTCTATTCCATCTCTTTCCCTGCCCCCTGTTAGGAAGTGGTCGCCTAGAGCCATACAAATTAATGCACTGACAAGGGACCATAAATTAAGAGCCCTGAATGGTAGGACTATATCCGACCAGTCAGGGGCATGGACCTTTAATAGACTTTCGGGCCCGTCCAGAATCGATTACATCCTAATGGATGTTGGATTCTGGCCGGACCTGATTGATATGGAGGTCGTCCCAAGCCAGGATAGTGACCACAATCCCCTGTGTTGCAAGTTTCACTGGGGTGTGCTGAATGACAGGCGAGGGGTGGTCACCCTAAAAACAACTAAAGAAGTTATCCCATTTAATAACAATCGTAGGCTGAAATGGGATAAGGCTAAGCTCAATGAGGGCGATATAGGAAGTATTAAAGCATTGGTTGAGGGCTTGTCTTTTACCTTAGATATATGGGTTGGTGAAAATCGGACCGTCAATCCCCAATACCCCTCCCTTGACTCTGCCTATAAAACTACAATAGATCAAGTTGGCCAATTTTTTATCTCTAAGAGGAAAGGTAATAGGGCTCCTGCTATACCCTCTACTCTTAGCAAAGTTTGGTATAACGACCTTTGTAAAAGCAAAAGGAAAAAATTGACAGAAGCTCTGCTTTCAGGGGACCCTCCACTGGTTAGAGCGGCCAGGAAGGATTACCTGAAAGCATTATCATTGGCCAAACGGGAGTGGGAGGAACAGCATTGGCTGGATCTTTCCAATGCAGTGAGTGGCAGGAACCCAAACCTCTTTTGGGAATTGGTCAACAGAACAAGGCAGAGAAGATCGCAACCATTGGCTGATCATATAACTTGCCAGCAATGGTTTACACATTTTTCATCTCTTTATGGAGACTCGGAAGAAATAACTAGTCCAGGGGTGAATAGCCAGGGTGAAGGGGACCCCGTGGATAAAAACGACCTTTTGTTCTCAACGGGTGAAGTAGTTTTGGCGATTAGACACCTAACCCCAAAAAAAGCCGCTGGGCAGGATGGGATCCCTGGGGATCTATTGTTGGCGGATCCGGAGGCCTGGGCTAAACTAATCGCGATTATAATGAATCTGATCACGAGGGGACACCAGGTTCCAGACTCCTGGAAAGGGGCTGAGGTAGTCACTGTGTACAAGAAGGGGGCTAGAGATGACCCTGCAAACTACAGACCCATTAGTCTGATAGACATAATTCAGAAAGTGGTCGGCAGGGTCATCATTTCAAGAGTAGGCGACTGGATAGAGGAGGCTAGTATCCTCTCCCATTTACAAGCGGGGTTCAGAAGGAGGGTAGGTACGATGGATCAGGTCTTTCGTCTGTTCGCCATATATTGGAAGGCGGTTACTATTATGAAGGGTAGTTTGTATATGGCGTTCATTGATCTTAAAACCGCATTCGACCTGGTCCCTCGTACAAAACTATGGGGAATTCTAAGAGAGATGGGTATTCCCAGTGGTCTTCTGAGCCTAATCGTTAAGCTACACGAGGGGAACTATGCGAGGGTGAGATGGGGATCCCAGGGTCAACTTACAGATAGGATCCCTGTGCGTAGAGGAGTGCGTCAGGGATGCGTTATGGCTCCGACCCTCTTCTCCCTATTCGTAAACGGAGTGGTGGACCATCTAATGGGGGAGGAGTCGGATGCCCCATCCCTGGCGGGGGAGAGAATCCCCACACTTCTCTTCGCTGATGACACCCTATTAATTTCTAAATCCCCGGTGGGCTTGCAAAAACTCTTGAATCGGTTTAGCTCCTTCTGCACCAACAGAGGCTTAACCATCAACACATCGAAAACCAAACTGATGGCCTTTGCACCCTCGAAAAGATTTAAAAATAATTTTGTGCTTAACAACGCCCCCCTTGAACTGGTCGAGTCTTTTGACTATCTTGGTGTCCGAATTAACAGCCACATGACCTGGAAGGATCATTTGTCTAAAATGCTATTAAACCATCAAAGAGTATCTGGGGTGACGCTGAAGGAGATCCGTGAGTCAACCAGCAAACCGGTCTCCCCAGCTATGACCATCTATGAGGGTCAGATCCTACCCGCAGCACTTTATGGCTCTGAGCTGTGGGGGTTTGAAGGGACTTCTGACTTGATGAGAGCGGAAAACAACTTTTTTAGGAAAGTGGTAGCTCTTCCCACTTCCACCCCAATGATCCCTTTAAGATTAGATCTGGGCAGAAAATCAGTAAAGGACTTGGTGAGGCTTCGCCCGTTGTTATTCTGGTCCCGATTATGAAGAACTGAAGAGCTGGCAAAGTATGCAGAAGGGCTAGATGAACTACTTTTACTGGACACCTGTAAAAAAATAGCATGGTTAAATAACCTGAAGGAATTGGTTTTCACTTTGGGTCTCAGAGAGGCATGGGAGTTGCAGTCACCACCACCGAAAGATGTCATAAAAAAACTATACTGGGACTGGGTACAGAATAACGTTATGAGGTCTAGGAAATTGGGCTCACTCACTGACCAATTTTTGTCTATTAAGTGTATTCGCAAAATGGAACCCTTTCTAGACTTAATAACCAAACCATTGGATCGAGCACTGTACCTAAAATTGCGATATGGGACGCTCCCGGTGTATGAGTTTACGGGTAGATGGAAGAATACAGATGCTTGCTCGTGTGTTTGCCCGGGTTGTGCGGCCCCTAAGGAATCGGTGGCTCACTTGTTCTTCGCCTGCCCAGCTTACAAAGGGGCACAGAAATTCTGGTTGAAACCCGTCTGTAGGGAACTAGGGCTGAGGTACCATAGCCAGGCACTACGTGTCCTTTCTACAGACTCTTCATCTGCCAGTATGATCTGTGGGGTGGCCAAGTTTTTAGGAAGTGCGTGGATGACACGTTGCCGTTTGCTGAAACTTCAAACTGGAAGTCCCACTAGCTAAGGACGATTTTACCGCTAGTAAACTGTTGAATGATGCGTCATTGCTTCTACTGTATTTTATAATCTTTTATTAGAAGTGAAATGTTTTATGTATTTGTATTCTTTTATGGTGAACAATTGCCGAATAAAGATATTCAACGAGTAAATGGAAGGGACTGCTATGTAGTTGGGCCTATTCTATATTTGATGAAAGTGTCTCCAGTGGTTTTTCTGTAAATTACTTTCGCACCTTTTTTTATGGAGCGCTTACCGGTGCGCGCCCCGGTAAGCATACCGGCAGCGTAACGGGAGACCTCCATTTTGTGTTTCGGTACAATCGAGACACAAGATGGAGGGCAAACAATGTTCGGAATGGGTAGAAGGGGGCACGGTAGACACTTCTTGACCCTCTAGGTTTTCTGAGGGGGGCTTAGGAGGCTCATAAAGGCAAAAAAAAATAAATCTTCAATTTTTTGCGGGGGAAGCACCTGGCACGCGCACCGGTGCGCCTACCGGGAAGCGTACTTTGGTGAAAAATAGTGAAAAAAGTTAGAAACAGATAAACGTTTTGAATGATCAGAGGTAGGGTAGCTCTGAAAAGAGCTTTTGGGTTCTGTGGTTAATTTAGGTACCTACAAGTAGGTTCCAATGCACAGTCTTAAATTCAGGAGGAATATTCTATTCCCCTCATCTGAGAAGTGCACACCATCTCCTCTGTGGATGTCTTGCATGTTGTAACACAAGTTATTATTGTATATTGAACCCATTCCACAGTCTCTCATGTAAGCAGAAACAGATTTATTCACATGTTTCCGTGCTTTCTCAAATTGTGGACAAAATTGGTTGGACCAGTTCCATTTCTGTCTTTGGCATATATTGGAATATACCAAGGCAGTTTGTGGAAAAAGTGTCATCAATTGATCAAAGGTGTCCTTTAAAAGCATTTCCAGACCAACCCCAGTCATAGTGCCCAAATCATTTCCACCACAGTGCACTATTAAGAGGTCAGGGCTTGGCAGATGCAAAAATGTTTTCACCAATGGTATCAATTGATGACATCTTAATCCTCTCTGGCCAATCCACTTGATTTCCAGATTTGATAAATCAAGGTTGTGATAATTTCTGCTTGCTGCATACCTTTTAGCCCAGTGGATGTAGCTATGTCCAATAATCCATACAGAAAACATGATGTGAGAAGGTTCTGGTGCAGTCAGATGAAGTGTGGGAATGAAATGGCAGTTGGAACAGTAGGAGTTTACAAAAAAATAATTGTGGAGTTTCACTGCTCTTGAATCACAAGCAATGATTGGTGGATTCAGACAGTTGAAAACTGAAAGTTAGGGTGCATGGTTGTGTTGTGTGAAAGAAGCAATTTGAATGGTTAAACAAAAAGTCACTAAAAGCAATAATGCCCTGGATAAGCTGGTGTATTGATGATTTATTTATGATTGCCATGTGCAACCGGTGCATCACTTTAGACATGGGAAATAAGTGATGCTCTTTTGGCGCAAGGTCTTCATAAATAAGGCTCCGAGTTTCTTTGCTCTTGGTTTGTGTTCTGCTTTTTAATAATGCTTGATATCAACATTTGCAAGGTAGAGGATTTGTATTTTGGGAAACAGTGATGTTTCAAAAGTGAAATTCTGTGCTTGTATATAGGTTCTGCCCTGTGTTTTTTAAATGTTAACCAAAAAACGATTTGGGGGGCAAATCAATGGAATTTATATTTGGCTGTTATTTATGATTGTCTTGTGGCGCCAGTATGTCACTTTTAACATGGGAAGAAAGTGACGCACTGGTGGCACAAGTCTTTCATAAATAAGGCCCTCAGTTTTGTTGCTCTTGGTTTGTATTCTGCTTTTTGATAATGTTTGCTATCAACATTTGCAAGGTAGAGGATTTGTATTTTGGGAAACAGTGAGGTTTCAAAAGTGAAATTCAGTGCTTGTACATAGGTTCTGCTCTGTGTTTTTTAAATGTTATTCAAAAAACAATTTTTGGTGCCAATCAATGGTATTTCTATTTGGGTCTTATTTATGATTGTCTTGTGGCGCCGGTATGTCACTTTTAACATGGGTTGCACTGGTGGTGCAAGGCCTTCATAAATAAGGCCCTGAGTTGCTGTTGTATAAACTTAAATATGTTGCAATTTATTGTTTATATTGTTTGCTTTTTGTCATTACTTTGTTGTTTGCTAATAGTGGTCTTTCATGTGTTTTTTTTTCAGAACAACAGATTCAAATCAACTTCTGAAAAGCAAGAAAAAATGCCTTCAAGGCAAAGAATTATCAAAAATACCATACGTAAAAGGAGAACATCAGCAACAGAATTTATGGAATCCTCTACAACAACTACTTCAAAAAACACCAGAAAAGCTCCTGGTAAGCCAATTAAGTCTTTTCTTCGCAACATTTGTCGTACAAAAAGAAATGATATTGCTAATGTGAATATTCAGAAGGAGACAGCAAATCTAAAAAGGAAGGAGAGGCCCACAAAAAATGTCTCGATTGGAGCAGGAGAGAAGAGAATGGATAACAATAGAAGGGTAAATCAATTTAGGGACATTCGTAGGCGAATGTTTCGCAATACAGTAGTTTTAAATTTGCTAAAAAATTATAAGAAAGGTAAACTGAGAACTGCTTTTTACAAGAAAAAGAAAAGTGTAGAGAAGATTGTTGATCAGGCTTTTATAGTTAAGAAAAAATTATTTATTTTAGTAATCAATAGAATTAGGATACTTAATAAGGCAATTGATGTTTTCAAATCGAACAGTAGATGGAAAAGAATTATTAATCGGAGTACTTTTTGTGAAGTATTTTCTGGTGAATGGATGCATAGTTCAAGTTCTGAGCCATTTTTCAATGAGGAGAGTTACTTTCAGGAAAATTATTTGGTGCATGCAATTGACACCAGTGGTCGAGCATATGAGGTGAAAGATGGTTGTGTGATGGAAAAAGAGAAACTTGTGTCTAGAGATGCAGAAGAGGTGTTAGATGATGAAGTTTTAGGGAGACGTACTAAGGGTCCAGTGTACACATGGAAGTGTAGTAGTGTTTGTAGTGTGCGACAGGATTCAATCGATTTGCTTCGAAATTTCTTACGTACAGATAGTAAGAAAAGTCTCAAACAAAAAATGATGATCTTGCAAAAGTTAGATCCTTGCAGAGTGAGAGAAAGCACAGGTTTGCATGGGCATTCACTAGCTTGTCTTTCTAGAAAAGTATGTCAGAGTGTTTTTCATCATTTTAGGATTTAGCAGTGCATCATAATAAGGTGAGGAAATTAGTGAGAAAGTTGTATTATGCAAAAAGTCCAGCACTTAAGCTTAAACAGTTAAACAGTGCTCTTTTGCATGGATCTGAAGTGGATGTGAAGACTATTTGTGAAGAAATTGAGTTTTGTTTTTTTGGGAACAAAGAGGACAGTGTAGAAATGGATATAGTAATGGATGGTAATGTGGAAGATAATGGACAGATTTCAAGTACAGAAAAGTTTGACGAGGTGAAATCAAGTGAAAGGCCTAATTTAACTTGTGTGTGTTGTCGACGGACTCATTATAAAATTCAGACTAGGTTAGTTGATTTATATGCAAAATGTGAATTGGAAAATAATAGTGAATGGAAGGATTTTGTAAGTTATTTGTTGGTGGAGAATTCTTTTGATCAGCGTATTTGTAATTATTGTTTGAAAAAATTAAATGAAAATAGAATGCCTGCTAGAGCAGTTCATAATAATCTTCAGTTGATAGATATTCCTTCTGAATTGATGGATTTAAATACTTATGAATCAATTTTGATCCAATGTGTCCATCCTTTTCAAGCTATTGTTCGTATGGAGCCTAAAATAGGGAAATTACCTCCTACAGATTTACAAAGAGGATTAAAGGGAAGAGTTGTTTGTTTGCCTCTAGATGTAAAGAAAAATATTGATACAATTGGTGTAGAAAGAGTAGAAGAGGACCTCTGGTTATTCTAGTTAATGGGGTTCCGACAAAGAGTAAGAAAATCTGGCAAGATTTAGTGGATGTTAGGAAAGTCAAAAAGGCAACGTTGCATTTGATCAAAAACAATGAGTACTACAAAGATGTAAGTGTTGCAGCAGAAGAAACAGCTACAGAAGAAGACAGTGATTGTTCAGTTGGTCAAATTGAAAAAGTTGATGTGTCTAGAAGTGAAGAAATATATGAACATTATACTGTTCATCCTTTGCATTCCAAAGAAGTAATAGGGAATGCAATTGACTTGTTTCAAATGAAAGCAGCAAAAGGAAGTCCTATTAGTGTATGGGAAGAAAGTTTGGAAACTCGTTGTTTTCCACAATTATTTCCAACAGGTCATGGTGGACGATATGATGATCGACCAGTTCAAATTCCTGCAGCTGAATACCGGACTTTAAGATTATATGCTGAAGATCCAAGGTTTCGTCAATGCATTCCGTATTTGTTTCATCTACTGTTTGAAAGTGATTTGTCTGGGCTTTCTTATGCAGTTAATCATATACTGAAAAGTGGAGCTCATCTGCAAAATGTTTCTGCAAGGGACTTTATGGAGAAAGTTAATCTGCAAGATAGTATTTTGGAATCTCAACTAATCAATCTCATGGCATGTCAACGTGGAACCAATGAGTATTGGTTCCGTCGTTATGGAGAATTGAAATGTATGCTAAGAAACTTAGGAACTCCTACATGGTTCCTCACTCTTAGCTGTGCTGAGTATGCATGAGACGACTTACTTGAATTTCTACGAGAGGCAAATGGAAACATACAAAATATAGAATTGAAACCACCTGGAGAACTGTGTTCTTTGGATCCAGTAAACGTTTGCAGATATTTTAATCATAGATTTGAAGCTATGATGTCTTTTATTACCTACAAAAACAATCCTCCCCTTGGAGAGGTTTTGGATTTCTTTTGGAGGAAGGAATATCAAGCGAGAGGTGCTCCTCATATACATATGTTGTAATGGATTAAAGATGCACCCAAATTTGGATCAGATATGGATGAAACAGTAATGAGTTTCATTGAAGGGTATTCAACATGTGCTGTTCCAAAATCTACTGAAGAAAACAGTTTAAGGCAACAAGTTTTACGTTTTCAATCTCATCGTTGTGGAAAGTACTGTCGTTGAAAATTTAAAAACAAGGAAAAGTACTACACGAAATGTCGTTTTGCGTTTCCACGACCAGTGATTTCTAAGGGAAGAGTAAATAATTTGATGTCATCTCTATGACATACTGTGACGAGAAAATCTCCCAAAAATACATACAATTTGAAAAGAAATGAAGAATCTAAGTACATCAACGATTACAACCCAGTGATTTTGTCCATGTGGAATGCTAACATGAATATTCAGTTTGTTGCTGACAACTCTATTGCTGTGGCTCGATATGTGACATCTTACATCACAAAAAAAGAAAAAACAGAACTGAAGGAAATGTGGGAGGACATTTCACATGAAAAGAGTCTAAGCAAGAAATTATACAGTTTCAGCCTAAAGATGTAGTCGCATCGAGAAATTGGAGCATATGAATGTTCTGATCGGTTATCATCAGCAAGTCTCTATGCCAAATCAAGAACAATCATTTGGGTGAGTCTAGGTCTTGCTGCAACACGAAACCGAGTTTTGAAATCGGTACAAGAAATTGAATATTTGGCGGAGAAAAAACCAAACAGTACAGATATTTTGAAGACAAATATGTTGGATACATACTATCCAAATAGAAGTACTCACCTTGAGAACACTTGTTTGTATGAAGTTCTGCAAAACTACAGTTATAAGAGGAACATCACAGAAGATATCAATAATGGAAAATATGCAGTCATTGGCTATGAAGGATGTCTAGTGAAGCAGAAAAAAGGCCATTTGATTAATCATCGAAAATTGAGTTGTGAAGCTCCAGACAAAAGAGAATGTTACTATTTAGCTCTTTTGCAACTCTTTAAGCCATGGCGTACAGAAGAGGAACTTCTTGGAGATTTTCTCTGTTATGAAGACTCTTTTAATGCAACTAAGGATACCATAAAATGTCCTATTTTTCTAAATTATCTGCAAATGTTGAACGAAGAAATAGAGCAAGAAACCATAATTGCTGAAGAGATAGCTAGAGACAGTTCTCAAGACAGTCAGAGTTCTACTTCATTGAGTCAGGATCCACTAGGAGGACCTATTATCCAAAATGAAGCTGCCACTGCCATGGATGAGGTGGAAAGAGCTATGGAACAAGCTCAAGAGGATGGAGTTAACTTAGAAGATTTGGTAAAGCAACTAAACGTTGAGCAGGAAAAGATATATGATGAAGTCACAGAGCAGATGGAACATGGATTCAGACATGAGAAAAAAGAGTGCTCATGTACATCATTTGACCCTGTCCAAATGTACGTAAGTGGAGAAGCGGGGACAGGAAAAAGTTTTCTAATTAAAGTCATTGCAAGTTATCTGCAGAAAAGGACTGGTTCACCGCTGTCTTGTGTTGTAACTGCTCCAACTGGTCTGGCAGCACATAACATTAAAGGGATTACTCTACATCGTTTACTGATGCTGCCAGTTGAACATGATAATAAATTGCATTACAACAAGTTATCTGGAGATGCGTGTTCTGAAGTTTCAAGAGTCTTGAAGAAAATGAAACTTCTTATTATTGATGAAGTAAGCATGGTCTCAAATCTAATGCTTGCTTTTGTGCATTTGAGAATGCAAGAAATTCTTAGAACAGAGTATGATGTGTTATTTGGAGGAAAACACATTATTGTTTTTGGAGATCTATTGCAGTTGACTCCAGTAAAAGGACAACCAGTGTTTAAAATGCTCACACATGAAGATACTAGGAAGTCCCTTGGAAGCATTGGAAACGTTAATATATGGTTAAATTTTAAATATGCTGAACTGCTTCAAAATATGCGACAGGCAAAGGATGAAGATTATAAAAATATTCTACAAGATGTAAGAATTGGAAAAGTAAGCAAGCTTGGGAAAGAAGCTTTACATGGTCGATTAATTTCAAATTTGTATCCAAATGAAAACATTCTTCCAGAGAATATTTAAAAAAAAATGACTGAGAAGAAATCTGGGATATGTATGATGCCAACTCTGCAAGAATGTTCCATCTTCAACAACAAAATGTTAGAAATAGAAAATGAAGAGATTGTGAAACTGGAAGCAATAGATAAAATAGAGCATATGGATGCAACAATTGTTTTGTCTGAAAATTTGAAAACTAAATTGGATTCATTAGAGAAAAGTATTTCTAAAACAGCTGGTTTTGAAAAGACTCTGAATGTCTGTTTAAATTGTCTTATCATTTTGAGAAGGAATTTAAATGTTGAAAGATGTCTGGTAAATGGAGCAATGGGTTATGTTGTTGATTTTGTGAATTATAGAAATAGAGATGGAATTGAATTTTTAAAAATAAAATTTGATGGCATTGAGCAAGTACAACAAATCAGTCGTTGTTCTGCTAGATTTTTACTTGTAAAAGACTTATATGTTCGCCGAAAACAGTTTCCTGTTTGTTTGGCATATGCAGTAACAATTCATAAATCTCAAGGTTTAAGTGTAGATAATGCTTTAGTGAACATTGGAAGATCTGTGTTTAAAGAGGGTATGGCATATGTGGCATTATTCCGAGTCAGAACTTTATCAGGATTGTACTTGATTGAGTGTGATGAGACAAAAATTTGTGCAGATCTAGATTGAGTTAAAGAATATAATAGGTTAAGAAGAGAATATGCTCCACATTTGCCTCAATATCCTCTGTTTGAAAAACGTATGGTAGGCCGAAAAAGAAGAAATGGGAGTAATTGCAGTGAGGTAGTAGCAAAAAGACAAAAAGTAGACAAAACTGTAATTGAAAACAGGAAGAAAAAGAATTGTGAAGAAAGTGTTGTTGGATTTCAGTTTGAAAATAGTTCTGGTGTCAACTGCTATGCTAATGTAGTGGTTAATGTTGTTTTTTTCTTAAAATTTTACAAGAACAGATTGTTGAAATTCGGGATCAAAGATTGTGTGGTTTATTGAATTCTGTGTTTGAGAAATGTAGCAGTGATAGAGCAAAAACTAGAAAGTGTAACAGAAATTCGAAATATTTTAGATATGTGTTCTGATCAAGATAAATTTTCACAGAACATTCAGCAGGATTGTCAGGAATTTTTAATGTATATGTTTGGTGTTTTGGAAGATGAAGGTGTAGATGTAGATAATCTTTTCAGCCTTTCTTATCAATGGCAGCATGACTGCCACAATTGTAGTTCATCAAGTACTACTAGAATAGACACTGAAAGATGTATATATTTGACTTTACCTGACTGTAAATCAGTGTCATTTAAAAATCTAGTTAAAGCAGCAGATCATAATATGGTGTGTACTCAATGTAACTATCCAATGCTATCCACATTATTTATACAAAGTTATGGGCAGTATATCATTTTAGATTTCCAACGACGTAGACCTGATGGAACTAAATTGGCAACTTCTATCAAAAAATTTGTGGCTTCTCAGTTATCAATTTCAGGAAGAACCTTTACAACTGAAGATATTATTTATCATGACGGTTCTTCGACAACCTCAGGACATTATACATGCTACTTAAAATGTGAAAAAGGATGGAGTTACTGCAATGATTCTCTTTAACTTATAAACAATGTTTGCCTTATGACTCTACAAATTCTTATCTAGTGTTTTTAAAACCAAAGTTTTAGTAAAGGGAATTGGCCTTGGAAGACGAGAATAGATAATAAAAGTTAGTTAGTTAGTTAGTTAATCTAATGTTTTAAATTATTTATCTCATATAGATACTTTAAGTGGATCTCAAAGTAAAAAATACTGATATATCTGACACAAATTGGCCGTGAGGAAAGTGTAAGGTATGATGTTCTTAGATCTTTTTTCATAGGAAGTCGATGAAATGGAAGTTATAGAGCACAGCAGACTTTTTTCCACCAAAAGGACCTTCACTATCTTTTATTTGGCCTCACGGAAAAGTAAGTGAATCAAAGATTAGTGTACATATATGAGATGTATGTTTGAATGGTTGTTTTTTAAACACAATCTTTTAGATTGTGTTTTTTTTTCCCGCTGTTATATGATGAAGACTTTGAACTCACTAATTTAAGTGAAATTCAATATATTCTGAGAACAGCAAAAATAAATAATGTAACATATTGTAGAAGTTATTGTATAGTTTGCATTGTGTAATTTATATTGTATTCACATTGTCTCACACTCATTTTCCTTTTTCACCCTTATTTACCTCTCTTTACTCATTTACACTGCCTTTTTTTAACTTTGTTTCATCGCTGTTCCTTTACTGCACTTCATTCACAACTTCTCAATTAAATTTGAACTGTCTGCATTTCCTCTCTTCCTTCCACAACTTTTTATCTTTTTCACATTCTCTCAGTACCACTGCTTTAGTTTTCTTCCCCTCTCCCTTCACTCTGTGACTCCCCTTCACTCACTGTCAGTCATCTTCTATTCCTCTTTTTTATTAATAGTTCCTCATTCAGACTCCTCTCCTTTTCACTCATTTTCCTTTTACTTTCTTATCTTTCCTGATTTTGTTTTGGTATCTCACATTCTTTTAGTATCTTACTTACCTTCAGTAATTTGTTCTCTTTCTATTTCTTTTTCCTTCTTTTTTCTCTTTCTACATTACTTTGTTTCTGTTTTTGTATTCTTCACTATTGCTTTATTTCTTAGTAAACTTTTTTAGATTTTTAAACCTCTTGAACTGTTTCTTCTTGGTATGATCGCGGAAGCACCGCGAACTACAACTCCCGGCATCCTCCAGGAAAGAACTACCGCTCCCAGCATCCTTCGCGGCGCATCGCGCTCCCGCAAGACTGTTCAAAGGGCGAACGGCGGCCGGGGAGCGGTGTCGGTGATTCCGGACCTGACGCTATTCTTGTACTGGGAGTTCTGGTGATCGGGTGCGGTAAGAGTGTGGTTGCTGCGACGCTGAGAGGTTCGAGCTCAGCGGCAGCTTGTTTCTTACACGCCCCTGCTATTAATTCCCTTTGTGGAGACTTTGCTTGCTTGTACTCGTGCTTTGGATTATGTGTGGGATTTGACCCGGTTGGTATTTTCGGCCAACAGAGGGTTATCTTGTGTAGCTATCGAACTTGGGATAGTTACTCCTTTTGTGGTGATTTCTTTATTGCTTGTAAATACGAATTGTCCTGGAACTCAACTAAGAGGTATTAGTTGAAGAACCATTCAAAGACCTTCCAGAGGAGCCTTGTCTGGAAATGCATTTCTGTGTGTAGAAAGGGTATCACGAATCATATGTACATATATGTGTAACTTGAATTGTTGACTTTTGTATTAACAGGGGATTAGGAGGTGTGGGTCACACTCTACCCCTGTGATGTTTAGTGGAGTCGCATTTAGGTAGGTGCATAGGAAATTAGGTTGGGCTGTATCAGATCCTGTGTACATGTTCTATGTTCCTATATGTTCTATTTTACATAGTTACCTCATATCCAACCCTACGTGCTTCTACACATCCACAAGGCTTTATCTTTTCTTTTACAGGTAGGAACCCTCCTAGCCACGATTATAGAATTGATTAATTTACAGTATAGGGATTTAGTCTTATGCCTGTGTTCTGCTTGTGTCTTACAGATCTCCCTCCCTGCTGTCCCCATCCTTTCCTTCCTGGCTCTTTCTTATTTTTTCCCCTCACTTAATCCTGTCAACACTCTGTGCCATAAAGGCTTTCCAGGTGTTGGCTAGATTTAGAGGTGGGCTTACCTTTCTACAAACCGATCCTGAGGACGATTCGCAACAGAATCACCGACCCACGAATTCTTGTCCTCCCGGTCGGGTTGTGCTGGTATGGCCACTTTAGAGGATGTGATAGAAGCTCTGGGGGCGTTACAGTTAGAGGTAGCAGCATCTCGGCTAGAGACTGCGGATTTGAGGGCGCGTGTGGATGTCGTCCAACGCAATCCCTTTGATGTGGGGGGCACTCCTCCACCTCAACCGGTTGTGGTGGAGATGCCAGTATCAGTACCATTGGCTTCACCCGAAAGGTATAGTGGGGATTCGGATAAGATGCAGGTGTTCCTCACCCAGATAGCATTGCACTATTCTTGTAAGCCTAGATCGTTTCCCACCAATCAGGCGAAGGTGGCTTTCCTAATTTCTTATCTGGCAGGCAATGCTGCACAGTGGGAGATCCCCTTAGTAAATCGCAACGATCCTTTGCTGCATGATTGGGAATCTTTTAAAACTGAATTCCTGAGGGTGTTCGACAGGAGGGCCGATTCCTAAACTGCAGACAGAGAGCTATTGGAATTAAGGCAAGGAAAAAAGGATCTTGTAACGTATTTGAATGCCTTCAGACGTTTGGTAACGGAAACCACTTGACCCGAAAACAAACAGGCGTTCTTGTTTCACCAAGGGTTAAATGATGAACTTAAAGATGTGATTGCGCAAATCGATCCCCAGCCTACAACTTGCGAAGGTTTGATCAACTTGGCCCTACGATTAGATCATAGGTTGGGCGAAAGGAAAGGGGATAACCGAAGGAAACCTGTGGCAGAGACACATGCCTCTAAAGAAACTAGTTCTGGTCCTTCATCGGAGCCTATGGAAATTGGGGCAGTTAGAACAGCCTTGACACCAGCAGAACGGGAATCCAGGCGTAAACAGGGCCTGTGCTTATATTGTGGAAAGAAAGGCCACTATGTAAGGGAATGCCCTCTGAAGCCTAAAACGAACCGATTCAGGGGTAACCGAGTTGCCGCTGCTGATGCAGAAAAGGCATCGGAAAACTAGTAGACTCTAGAAAACAAGAAGGGGTTTCTTGGAGTCCTGTATACGTCCCTTCACTAAGTAACAAAGATCTTTATGTGACAAATCATTTATACATGTCCATTGTATTAATGTTGGCTAGGAAAGAGATTGCAACTTCAGCTATGGTGGATTCTGGGGCAACGGGTATGTTCATAGATTACCAAGAGGCTAAACGTCTGGGAATAGCGTTGGTTCCTAGAGAGACGCCTGAAGAGGTGTATGCTGTGGATGGGAGGAAGCTGAGCATGGGTTCTATCAGTTATGAAACCGAAGCGATTGAGGTGCGGTTGGAGGACAAGCATGCGGAGATGCTTACCTTTTGTGTGATCAGGGCTCCTCAATATGGCATCATCTTTGGATTACCCTGGTTGGAGAAGCATAATCCCAAGATAGACTGGGACTCTAGAAAGGTGCATATGAGTTCTGAGTATTGTGTGCTTCATTGTTTTCAGGGAGCTATGAGACCCACTCAGGGTTTGTTAGGGGGGTCCTGTATCGCTACCACAGCTGAAAAAAGTGTACAACTCCCTGCTGCATACCAGTCGTTTGGCCAGGTATTTAATGAGGAACAAGCGGAAGGGTTACCACCGCATAGACAGTATGACTGCCAAATCGATCTGGTGCCAGGTGCTTCCATTCCATGCGGTAGGATATATGCATTCACGGAACCTGAAAACTTGCATCTCAGGGAATATCTGGACAAGTTGTTAGCCTTGGGTTTTATACGCCCATCCAAATCCCCAGCCGCATCGCCTCTCTTTTTCATTCCTAAGGCTAATGGAGAGCTGCGCGCATGTGTGGACTTTCGCGCATTAAATGCCATTACTATTAAGAACAGGTACCCTTTGCTCTTGATCAGTGTGTTATTGGAACAAGTGAAAAAGGCTACGATCTTCACGAAACTTGATCTCAAGGGGGCGTATCATTTGGTCCGAATGCGTAGCGGAGATGAATGGAAGACGGCATTCAAAACCAGATACGGACTTTTTGAGTACAGGGTAATGCCTTTCGGGCTTTGTAATGCCCCTGCGGCCTTCCAGTACTTTTTGAATGACGTATTCCGTGACATCCTGGACCGCTATGTGATTGTCTATATAGACGACATACTGGTGTATTCTGAATCGGAGGACTTGCATTTTCAACATGTCACCAACGTGCTTGCTATCTTTCAGGAGAATCATCTATACTGCAAAATCAGCAAGTGCGATTTCCATGTTCATGTGGTGGAATTTTTGGGTGTAATGCTGAGTCCAGAGGGTCAAGAAATAGCGGAGAGGAAGGTGGCAGCGGTACGGAACTGGCCTGTTCCAACCAGTGTGCGGGAAGTACAATGCTTCATGGGTTTCGCCAATTTCTATAGGCGTTTCATCAATTAATTTTCCCGGTTGGTGGCGCCTATCACTCATCTGCTGAAGAAGGGAAAGAGTTTTGTGTGGACGGATGAGGCACAATCCGCTTTTTCGTCCCTCAAAGAAGCATTTGTAACAGCCCCTGTGTTATCGCATCCTGACCCAGGCAAGCCTTATATTGTGGAGGCGGACGCCTCAGAGGTGGCAATAGGGGCGGTCCTGTCGCAACGCAATTCTGATACAGGTCAGTTACACCCGGTGGCGTATATGTCACGTAAATTGAATCCAGTGGAATTAAACTATCACATAGCTGAAAAGGAGTTGCTGGCCATCCGCGACTCTTTTCAGGAATGGCGTCACTTTTTGATGGGTGCCCGTCATGTGGTTACTGTTTATTCCGACCATCGGAACTTGCAGTTTATGTCTGCTGCGCGTCATCTGTCTCCAAGACAGCTCAGATGGATGATGTTTTTCTCCGGATTCAATTTTATCATAACTTTCCGCCCGGGTGCGGACAATAGGAAGGCGGACGCTCTCACTCGCCAGTCAATAGGCAGTCCGCTTGAGGATAAGGCTGAGGCAAGCATCGTGGCTCCAGAGAAGGTGTTGTGTGTGTTACAGCCTGATACTTTCTTGAGGGATGTTCAGCAGGGAGTGAACTCCTTTGTCTGGAAGACTTGGTTGGGGTGTCATCAGGAATGGAAAATGCATGGGGGCCTGCCGATGTTCCGTAACCGGTTGCTGGTGCCTACACGGGCTCTGAGAAAGCAGGTATACGTCTGGTGCCATGAATCACCCTGTGCAGGCCATCTTGGTGTGGGCAAGACATTGGAGCGAGTATTGAGACAGTTCTGGTGGCCTTCGGTGAGACTTGATGTGGGGCGCTGGGTGGCCGCCTGTGCTCAATGTGCTCGTATGAAATCGGACCACGGTCGTACACAGGGGTTGCTGCAGCCTCTCCCTACGCCGACGAGCCCTTGGGATCGGATATCGGTTGACTTCATCATCGGCCTTCCAGCTGACAGAGGTCATACGGCCATTATGGTGGTGGTCGATTTCCTGTCCAAAATGGGGCATTTTGTGGCTTGTAAACAGGTACCTACGGCTGGTCAGTTGGCAATGCTGCTGATGATCAACGTGGTGAAGTTACATGGATTGGCGAGTGTCATTGTCTCCGACAGAGGGTCGCAGTTCACTGCTCAATTCTGGAAGACATGGTGTTCTTCATTGCATATAGAGTCCGCCCTTTCCATCAGTTTCCACCCGCAAACGGACGGTCAGACTGAGCGGTTGAACCAAACCCTTAAACAGTATCTAAGATGCTATGTGGACAATGACAAGGAGAATTGGGTGGACTACTTATGGTTGGCAGAGGTGGCTTACAATAATGCCTCACATGGTTCCACCAACACCTTCCCTTTCTATTGTTTGTACGGCAGACATCCTCGTTTCCTTCCCTTCGTGCAACCAAAAACTGACTCCTTGGTTCCGGGGGTGGTTCATAGAGTGGCACATATTAAAGAGACGATGGTTAAGGTTCAGGAGCATCTACGAGCTGTGAAAAACAAGTATAAGGTTGCGGTGGACAAACACAGGAGGCAAGGACCTTTATACTGTACTGGTGATGAGGTGTGGTTGTCTACCAGGAATATGCGTTTCCGGAAGCACAGTGTATTCAACCCTAGATACATTGGACCTTATAAGGTACTGAAAAGAATCAATCCGGTGGCAGTGAAATTGAAACTCCCTTCTCATCTCCGCATACATCCAGTCTTTCATGTTTCTTTGCTGAAACCATCCTGGTCGAAGGGTCTGTGTCGTCCTTCACCTGTATTGGTTCAGGGCGAGGAGGAGTATGTGGTGCAACGTATCTTGGACTCCCGATTCAGGAGGAGTAAGTTGTGGTATCTGGTGTCCTGGAAAGGGTACGGGCCTGAAGAGAACTCATGGGAACCTGCTCTGGGGGTACATGCCCCAAGGCTGGTGTCCGCATACCATAGGAGATGTCCGTTAAAGCCGGGCCCTGGTCCCCGCAGTTGAGAGAGGGATGTACTGTTATGATCGCGGAAGCACCGCGAACTACAACTCCCGGCATCCTCTGGGTAAGAACTACCGCTCCCGGCATCCTTCGCGGTGCATCGCGCTCCCGCAAGACTGTTCAAAGGGCGAACGGCGGCCGGGGAGCGGTGTCGGTGATTCCGGACCTGACGCTATTCTTGTACTGGGAGTTCTGGTGATCGGGTGCGGTAAGAGTGTGGTTGCTGCGACGCTGAGAAGTTCGAGCTCAGCGGCAGCTTGTTTCTTACACGCCCCTGCTATTAATTCCCTTTGTGGAGACTTTGCTTGCTTGTACTCGTGCTTTGGATTATGTGTGGGATTTGACCCGGTTGGTATTTTCGGCCAACGGCGGGTTATCTTGTGTGGCTATCGAACTTGGGATAGTTACTCCTTTTGTGGTGATTTCTTTATTGCTTGTAAATACGAATTGTCCTGGAACTCAACTAAGAGGTGTTAGTTGAAGAACCATTCAAAGACCTTCCAGAGGAGCCTTGTCTGGAAATGCATTACTGTGTGTAGTAAGGGTATCACGAATCATATGTACATATATGTGTAACTTGAATTGTTGACTTTTGTATTAACAGGGGATTAGGAGGTGTGGGTCACACTCTACCCCTGTGATGTTTAGTGGAGTCACATTTAGGTAGGTGCATAGGAAATTAGGTTGGGCTGTATCAGATCCTGTGTACATGTTCTTCCAGACTATTTATGTTCCTATATGTTCTATTTTCCATAGTTACCTCATATCCAACCCTACGTGCTTCTACACATCCACAAGGCTTTATCTTTTCTTTTACAGGTAGGAATCCTCCTAGCCACGATTATAGAATTGATTCATTTACAGTATAGGGATTTAGTCTTATGCCTGTGTTCTGCTTGTGTCTTACAGATCTCCCTCCCTGCTGTCCCCATCCTTTCCTTCCTGGCTCTTTCTTATTTTTTTCCCCTCACTTAATCATGTCAACAGTCTGTGCCATAAAGGCTTTCCAGGTGTTGGCTAGATTTAGAGGAGGGCTTACCTTTCTACAAACCGATCCTGAGGACGATTCGCAACACTTCTATTTTAATATATATTTTTAACCAATTATAACATGTTTTTTCTTTTGTCTTTCACAGATACAAGTTTTCATTAATTATATGGTAGGTGTGTTTACAAAATGTAGTTTGTTATCACCCTTTGCTTTAACCTCACTACTTTTCTCTCACTCTACCTCACCCCTGTTTCCTTACTTTGTTTCCCTCACTTATTCTTATTCTCCATGTTTACTTCCTACCACATTCAACTTCTTTCAGTACCTCTGCTTATCCACACTCCTTCACTTACCTTTTTTACTGGTTCACTTAGTCCCTTTGTGACACTTCTTCCTTTACTCTCTCTCTTCTTTCTCTCTGTCACTCCCCATGTCTTACCCTTATTCACTTATATCCACCCTCTTTCACTCCTCTTTACTTACACTCACTGTTATTTTCTTTCCCTCTGTCACTACTGTTTGTTTTCTCTGGTTCCGTCACTATCTGTCATTCCCCATACTTAAGTCTCCTTCCTTTTACTTTCATCACCCATTCACATTTTCCCAGAACCTCTGCTTTAGTCTTCTTCCTCTTTCTTCTCTTCTTTTGCTCCCTTATTCATTTTCTTTTTCTCAGTTACTTCCTCTTACACTTTTTCTCTGTCTTACTATCTGTTACACAGTCCTTCTGTGTTCCTCCCTCTAGGTCTCTTTGTCTTAACACGACTCTCGCTGTCCCCATTCCTCATGCTCACTCCTTCATAATTTTTTTTTTTTTGGTGCGCTGACGGGACGCGCACCGGTACGCGCACCGGGGCGATCACCGGTACACGCACCGGGGGCACTCCAGAGTCAAATATAAAAAAAAAAGTAAAATACTATTTTAAAACAAAAATATTATCTTAATATACAATATAATTCATTTTTAGAAAAACATACCTTTCTCAGCTATAGACATTTGCAAAAAAATAAGCTTAGAAATTCACTAAAAAGTACATAGGTATGAAGCCCTATAAAAAGTTAAAAATTAGCAGTTAAAAAACCTATGAAATTCACAGAAAAAAACAAAGGTTTCACACCAGTTATAGTTAGAAATTAGCATTAAAAAAACCTATGAAATTCACTGAAAAAAACAGAGGTTTCACACCAGTTATAGTTAGGAATTAGCATTAAAAAAACCTATGAAATTCACTGAAAAAAACCAGAGGTTTCACACCAGTTATAGTTAGGAATTAGCATTTAAAAAACCTTTAAAATTCACTGAAAAAAAAGAGGTTTCACACCAGTTATAGTTAGCTGGAAATTTTACTGACATAAAACCATTGAAATTCCCACGTTATAGTTAGTTGGACTCACTATAACTTACGCGTGCAATGCACTGCTGATGACATCACATATTACATCACTCATGACATGGTCAGTGACATCACTCATGACATCACTGATGACACCATCCATGTGACACAGTGACAGACCTCCTTTCACTGTAAAGTAACCTTTGAAACACATATTCAAAAATAGAAACTAACATTTTCAAAAAAGTGGATATACCCATACCAGTTACAACAACCAATTTAGTAATTTCACCATCTTTGTACACATTCACACATTCACCAACAGTTTTATATAGTCACTCATACATATACTCACTCATCATATGTAGTGATACCCCTATTCATCCTGTTACACACCGACAGCCATCAAAAAGTTACTCACACATGCAAATAAACTAATAAACATCCATTTATTTGCATATACAGATATGCACACACTACCACCTTACTTCTAAGGAAACTTACACAAATGTACTCTCTTAAACAATCACTTATAGAAACACATACTTATTTAAACAGGAACTCTTACAATCTCTCACTCTCACATATACTGACTTATATACATCAATACTCACATATACTAGATTAAAATATATCTTGTTACTGATAAACACACTAGTGAGACAGGCATTCAATCACTAACATACACATATACACAATCATCCACTCATACAGTCCTGCACATATGCTGTTTTCAAAAAACATACAAACAGTGAGTCAGTCATTGATACATCTATGTGCTAAGTAACACCCCCACCAAACTATACAGACACTCATACTGATACTAAAAAAACATATAACCCATATACACACACATGTAGCTACTCACCAACCCATACAGCCACTTATACACAAAGTGAAACACTGATAAATATATTTAAATATTTAAACATTACTCGCTTATATATGTATTCACTAAGACTTAACTATAACTGGTGTGAAACCTCTGGTTTTTTTCAGTGAATTTCATAGGTTTTTTTAATGCTAATTTTTAACTTTTTTTAGGGCTTCATACCTATGTACTTTTTAGTAAATTTCTAAGCTTATTTTTTCAAAAATGTCTATAGCTGAGAAAGGTATGTTTTTATAAAAATGAACACTATAATGTATATTATAATATTAGTTTTTGTTTTGAAATATTTTTTTTTTTTATATTTTCATCTCTGGAGCGCTCCCGGTGCGCGCACCGGTGAACGCCCCGGTGCGCGTACCAGTGCGCGTCCCGTCAGCGCACCAACAAAAAAAAAGAAAAAAAAGTATGAAGCTAAAAGGAATGGGGACAGAGAGAGTGGTGTTAAGAGAAAGAGAGCTAGAGGGAAGAACACAGAGGGACTGTGTAATAGATAGTAAGACAGAGAAAAAGTGTAAGAGGAAGTAACTGAGAAAAAGAAAAAGAATAAGGGAGCAAAAGAAGAGAAAAAATAGGAAGAAGACTAAAGCAGAGGTTCTGGGAGAATGTGAATGGATGATGAAAGTAAAAGGAAGGACAGTTAAGTATGGGGAATGACAGATAGTTAAAAATTCCTGACAATCCTGCTGAATGTTCTGTGAAAATTTATCTTGACCAGAACACATATCTAAAATATTTCGAATTTCTGTTACACTTTCTATTTCTGCTGTATCACTGCTACATTTCTCAAACACAGAATTCAATAAACCACACAATCTTTGATCCCGATTTTCAACAATCTGTTCTTGTAAACTTTTAAGGAAAAAAACAACATTAACCACTACATTAGCATAGCAGTTGACACCAGAACTATTTTCAAACTGAAATCCAACAACGTTTTCTTCACAATTCTTTTTCTTCCTGTTTTCAATTACATTTTTCTCTACTTTTTGTCTTTTTGCAACTACCTCACTGCAATTATCCTCATTTCTTCTTTTTCGGCCTACCACACGTTTTTCAAACAGAGGATATTGAGGCAAATGTGGAGCATATTCTCTTCTTAACCTATTGTATTCTTTAACACAATCTAGATCTGCACAAATTTTTGTCTCATCACACTCAATCAAGTACAATCCTGATAAAGTTCTGACTCGGGATAATGCCACATATGCCATACCCTCTTTAAACACAGATCTTCCAATGTTCACCAAAGCATTATCTACACTTAAACCTTGAGATTTATGAATTGTTACTGCATATGCCAAACATACAGGAAACTGTTTTCGGCGAACATATAAGTCTTTTACAAGTAAAAATCTAGCAGAACCACGACTTATTTGTTGTACTTGTTCAATGCCATCAAATTTTATTTTTAAAAATTCAATTCCATCTCTATTTCTGTAATTCACAAAATCAATACCATAACCCATTGCTCCATTTACCAGACCTCTTTCAACATTTAAATTCCTTCTCAAAATGATATGACAATTTAAACACACATTCAGAGTCTTTTCAAAACCAGCTGTTTTAGAAATACTTTTCTCTAATGAATCCAATTTAGTTTTCAAATTTTCAGACAAAACAATTGTTGCACCCATGTGCTCTATTTTATCTATTGCTTCCAGTTTCACAATCTCTTCATTTTCTAACTCTAACATTTTGTTGTTGAAGATGGAACATTCTTGCAGAGTTGGCATCAAACATATCCCAGATTTCTTCTCAGTCATTTTTTAAAAAATATTCTCTGGAAGAATGTTTTCATTTGGATACAAATTTGAAATTAATCGATCTTGTAAAGCTTTTTTCCCAAGATCGCTTACTTTTCCAATTCTTACATCTTGTAGAATATTTTTATAATCTTCATCCTTTGCCTGTCGCATATTTTGAAGCAATTCAGCATATTTAAAATTTAACCATATATTAACGTTTCCAATGCTTCCAAGGGACTTCCTGGTATCTTCATGTGTGAGCATTTTAAACACTGGTTGTCTTTTACTTGAGTCAACTGCAATAGATCTCCAAAAACAATAATGTGTTTTCCTCCAAATAACACATCATACTCTGTTCTAAGAATTTCTTGCATTCTCAAATGCACAAAAGCAAGCATTAGATTTGAGACCATGCTTACTTCATCAATGATAAGAAGTTTCGTTTTCTTCAAGACTCTAGAAACTTCAGAACAATCATCTCCAGATAATTTGTTGTAATGCAATTTATTATCATGCTCAACTGCCAGCATCAGTAAACGATGTAGAGTAATCCCTTTAATATTATGTGCAGCCAAACCAGTTGGAGCAGTTACAACACAAGATAGCGGTGAATCAGTCTTTTTCTGTAGATAACTTGCAATGGCTTTAATTAGAAAACTTTTTCCTGTCCCTGCTTCTCCACTTACGTACAGTCGGACAGGGTCAAATGATGTGCATGAACACTCTTTTTTCTCATGTCTGAATCCATGTTCAATTTGCTCTGTGACTTCGTCATATATCTTTTTCTGCTCAACGTTTAGTTGCTTTACCAAATCTTCTAAGTTCACTCCATCCTTTTGAGCTTGTTCCATAGCTCTTTCCACCTCATCCATGGCAGTGCTGCTTCATTTTGGATAATAGGTCCTCCTAGTGGATCCTGAGACAATGAAGTAGAACTCTGACTATCTTGAGAACTGTCTCTAGCTATCTCTTCAGCAATTGTGGTTTCTTGCTCCATTTCTTCATTCAACATTTGCAGATAATTTAGAAAAATAGGACATACTATGGTATCCTTAGTTGCATTAAAAGAGTCTTCATAACAGAGAAAATCTCCAAGTAGTTCCTCTTCTGTACGCCATGGCTTAAAGAGTTGCAAAAGAGCTAAATAGTAAAATTCTCTTTTGTCTGGAGCTTCACAACTCAATTTTCGATGATTAATCAAATGGCCTTTTTTCTGTTTCACTAGACATCCTTCATAGCCAATGACTGCATATTTTCCATTATTGATATCTTCTGTGATGTTCCTCTTATAACTGTAGTTTTGCAGAACTTCATACAAACAAGTGTTCTCAAGGTGAGTACTATTTGGATAGTATGTATCCAACATATTTGTCTTCAAAATATCTGTACTGTTTGGTTCTTTTTCCGCCAAATATTCAATTTCTTGTACAGATTTCAAAACTCGGTTTCGTGTTGCAGCAAGACCTAGACTCACCCAAATGATTGTTCTTGATTTGGCATAGAGACTTGCTGATGATAACCGATCAGAACATTCATATGCTCCAATTTCTCGATGCGACAACATCTTCAGACTGAAACTGTATAATTTCTTGCTTAGACTCTTTTCATGTGAAATGTCCTCCCACATTTCCTTCAGTTCTGTCTTTTCTTTTTTGGTGATGTAAGATGTCACATATCGAGCCACAGCAATAGAGTTGTCAGCAAGGAACTGAATATCCATGTTAGCATTCCACATGGACAAAATCACTGGGTTGTAATCGTTGATGTACTTAGATTCTTCATTTCTTTTCAAATTGTATGTATTTTTGGGAGATTTCCTCGTCACAGTATGTTGTAGAGATGACATCAAATTATTTACTCTTCCCTTAGAAATCACTGGTTGTGGAAATGCAAAACGACATTTCGTGTAGTACTTTTCCTTGTTTTTAAATTTTCGACGACAGTACTTTCCACAACGATGAGATTGAAAACGTAAAACTTGTTGCCTTAAACTATTTTCTACAGTAGATTTTTGAACAGCACATGTTGAATACTCTTCAATGAAACTCATCACTGTTTCATCTGAATCTGATCCAAATTTGGGTGCATCTTTAATCCACAACAACATATGTATATGAGGAGCACCTCTCGCTTGATATTCCTTCCTCCAAAAGAAATCCAAAACCTCTCCAAGGGGAGGATTTTTTTTGTTGGTAATAAAAGACATCATAGCTTCAAATCTATGATTAAAATATCTGCAAACATTCACTGGATCCAAAGAACACAGTTCTCCAGGTGTTTTCAATTCTATATTTGGTATGTTTCCATTTGCCTCTCGTAGAAATTCAAGTAAGTCGTCCCATGCATACTCAGCACAGCTAAGAGTGAGGAACCATGTAGGAGTTCCTAAGTTTCTTAGCATATATTTCAATTCTCCATGACGACGGAACCAATACTCATTGGTTCCACGTTGACATGCCATGAGATTGATTAGCTGAGATTGCAAAATACTATCTTGCAGATTAACTTTCTCCATAAAGTCCCTTGCAGAAACATTTTGCAAATGAGCTCCACTTTTTAGTATATGATTAACTGCATAAGAAAGCCCAGACAAATCACTTTCAAACAGTAGATGAAACAAATATGGAATGCATTGACGAAACCTTGGATCTTCAGCATATAATCTTAAAGTCCGGTATTCAGCTGCAGGAATTTGAACTGGTCGATCATCATATCGTCCACCACGACCTGTTGGAAATAATTGTGGAAAACAACTAGCTTCCAAACTTTCTTCCCATACACTAATGGGACTTCCTTTTGCTGCTTTCATTTGAAACAAGTCAATTGCATTTCCCATTACTTCTTTGGAATGCAAAGGATGAACAGTATAATGTTCATATTTTTCTTCACTTCTAGACACATCAACTTTTTCAATTTGACCAACTGAACAATCCCTGTCTTCTTCTGTAGCTGTTTCCTCTGCTCCAACACTTACATCTTTGTAGTACTCATTGTTTTTGACCAAATACAACGTTGCCTTTTTGACTTTTCTAACATCCACTAAATCTTGCCAGATTTTCTTACTCTTTGTCGGAACCCCATTAACTAGAATAACTAGAGGATCCTCTTCTACTCTTTCTACACCAATTGTATCAATATTTTTCTTTACATCTAGAGGTAAATAAACAACTCTTCCCTTTAATCCTCTCTGTAAATCTGATGGAGGCAATTTCCCTGTCTTAGGCTCCATGCGTACAATAGCCTGAAAAGGATGGACACATTGAATCAAAATAGATTCATAAGTATTTAGATCCATCAATTCAGAAGGAATATCTATCAACTGAAGATTATTATGAACTGCTCTAGCAGGCATTCTATTTTCATTTAATTTTTTTAAACAATAATTACATATGGCTGAGATACCCGCCACCCCCTCTCAACACAATCCCCAAAAGGAGGGAAACCGGAAACAGTTCTTGAAGTTTTTGGAAGAGGGAGGGAGTGACCCTCCCCGGCCGTATTTATTAAAACAAAAAATTAAACGTTAAACAGTTCATATTAATGTACAATTTCATAACCACATTGCGATGTTTGGCTAACCTTAACAGATTCTCTAATACAGAGGTTCTCCTAGCCGAACTACCAACCTGCAAAACATTTTCTTGAAATAATGAAATTGTACATCCTAACGTTTAAGGGCCAACGGCAAGGTCGTAACCGGTGTCAAGATCCCTAACCAGAAATACCCCCCCCACTTGGGAGGGGCGACAGCACTGAGGCGTACCCCACGTGCAACTACCAATTTCCCTTTGACTTGTCGGGGGCCCCAATAAACTCGACGCCACTTAAAGGTCGTTCGAGGACTCGTGTGAGTATCTAGAAGGTAGCGTAGACCTCCCCCCAAACCCCACACAACTTACCACATCTGCCGTCGCAGACGTCACTGGCCCCGGGAAATTCCCCAGGAGGGGGCTGTAACCCCTCCTACACAGGAAGGGGCCTTGACCGCCTTTCCTTTCCTTCCGGCGGCCTCTCCTTAGACAGGACCGCCTCCCCGTTGAGGGGCCAATGGCCACCTCTCCCGAGCGCTCCCATCCGTGTTGGGTGACGCCCACTCATAGGGATCTTCCAATTACTGCTCACCGATCATGACCTTACCGCCTACCAAATAAATACGACAATGCTACCTAAACCAACAATCCATTGGCCACTATGACCCGAATAAGCATGCTTATAACGGACACAAAAACAGAATATCTTTAATCACAGAACATACAAAAAATTCGTCCAACTTTATTACACACTCAATATCAATATGATAATACCAACGGACACAAAAACAGAATATCTTTAATCACAGAACATACATAAACGGCCAACTTTATTACACACTCTATATCAACATGATAATGCCACAACCTGTAAACGAAAAATTAGAAGTATCGAACCATCTTAAAACAACTAGCTGTCCTCAGGGGCTGGTGGGTGGGTCAAAATTGGCTCTTCGTTCCGTCTCGAGCTCACGTGCAGCGAGGAGGTGCAGCTTCAGAGCACAGGAACAAGAGGATGTCTTCCGGTCTTGCGTCCCTTTTTATCCGTCTTCAGGGCGGGCGTAAACCCGCCCCTGCCTGCCCCGAGGGCGTGGCCAGCTGCGTCAGTGTCTAGGCCAGCCCACTCCAGGGCGGGAAAGAGCGCGCCCCGGCTACGCCGCTTCGGGCATACCAGCCGAGACGCGCCTCCCGCCCAAAATGGCTTCCCGGGGGGATCGAGGTACTCTGCCATAAGTTCGGGGGGACCGAGTGGTCGCCCCTTTCCATATGGCTGAGATACCCGCCACCCCCTCTCAACACAATCCCCAAAAGGAGGGAAACCGGAAACAGTTCTTGAAGTTTTTGGAAGAGGGAGGGAGTGACCCTCCCCGGCCGTATTTATTAAAACAAAAAATTAAACGTTAAACAGTTCATATTAATGCACAATTTCATAACCACATTGCGATGTTTGGCTAACCTTAACAGATTCTCTAATACAGAGGTTCTCCTAGCCGAACTACCAACCTGCAAAACATTTTCTTGAAATAATGAAATTGTACATCCTAACGTTTAAGGGCCAACGGCAAGGTCGTAACCGGTGTCAAGATCCCTAACCAGAAATACCCCCCCCACTTGGGAGGGGCGACAGCACTGAGGCGTACCCCACGTGCAACTACCAATTTCCCTTTGACTTGTCGGGGGCCCCAATAAACTCGACGCCACTTAAAGGTCGTTCGAGGACTCGTGTGAGTATCTAGAAGGTAGCGTAGACCTCCCCCCAAACCCCACACAACTTACCACATCTGCCGTCGCAGACGTCACTGGCCCCGGGAAATTCCCCAGGAGGGGGCTGTAACCCCTCCTACACAGGAAGGGGCCTTGACCGCCTTTCCTTCCGGCGGCCTCTCCTTAGACAGGACCGCCTCCCCGTTGAGGGGCCAATGGCCACCTCTCCCGAGCGCTCCCATCCGTGTTGGGTGACGCCCACTCATAGGGATCTTCCAATTACTGCTCACCGATCATGACCTTACCGCCACAGGTCCGGATAGTTGACCGGCTATCCGGACCCCCCACAAAGCTCCTACCTAAAGGTCATGCTTCAACGTTTTTAACCATGTTAAGAAGTCTCCTATGAGTAACTCATTTTCCACCCGAGTCAAATGCACACCATCCCCCGAATACACACTGTCATCATTAATACATCCATGCGAAATAGAATGCAATGTCCCGGAACGGAACAACCTACTCACTTTGTTATTAAGCTTCCTAACAGAGTGATTCAAAGCAGGAATAGAAATAGCACCCCGCCATACCTTTCGTGGGATCATATGGGACCACGCAATTGTGCACCCCGGAACTCTCCTCGCCAACCAACTTACAGTGGAAAGCATTGCCTCCAGGAGAAGTCGTCTACCGGTGGTGACCAAATCATTGCCCCCTAGATGCACTATGACTATAGACGGCGGTGACCTCGTCCGCCCTAACAAATCTTCAAAATATGCTTGAAACTGGTCAATACAGAGACCGCCTCTTCCGTAGAAGGACACCCTGTACCCGTATTCCCCAGCTACGTGAATCATGTCACCTGCTTTGAATACGTCCGCGGCACGCCTCACGTATGAGTGGCCCACGACCCACACCTCCTTTTTCACAGCCGGTGATGTCTGACCGCTGTCCTTGTGTTGGGTCGACTGCAAAGTCCGCCCCGCCTCGTAGGCTTGCGCAACTGAAAACCAAACAAAAACAAGAAGCGTGAGTACATCATTACAGCTTCACAACATGTGCAACCGCACATACCTTTTATAACAGTTGGAGGACCAACGCCCCACACGTTTAACTTGTTCGACACTCAGACCCCTGGCTGTAGCCTCTGTAGCAGCCCCTATCCGAAAGGAATGGGTCCCAAACTCGCCCGGGTTCAAGCCCGCAGCGGCAATTGACATCGCAAGCACCCGCTGAAACTGAAACCTCGTCAGTGGGGTGGCGTCCGCGTGTCTCAACAAGGTCCCCCCCCATACTGCCACCCTTCGTGCTAGGTAATCTTCTAAACACTTTACCGGGCATATGGAGGACCCGGGAATCCTGCGTATGATTATGCAGTCACCCATCCCATCTTGATCGGTCTTGGACTTGACAAAGGAGACCGTCATTGCCTCTCTTCTGATCTGAACGTGTTCTTGGCACAAACCCCCCACCACATCCTGTTTGTTCCTTGCCACCAGTTCGCTTACTCGCATCGCCCCGTGAAATGCTAGCGTAAAAGCGGCTCGGAACAACACCGCCTCAAACGGAGATGAACATGTGGCAGGGAGTGTAGCCAACAACTGGGCCAACCTATCCAAACCTATCGGGCGCCTCTCATCTACTCTGCGACCCTCAAGGCGTTGCCACCCACGCAGCGCTTTCTGTACAACGAAAGACGCTGTCGGGTCCTGGATACTATGAGCCCTGGCAACAAAGGAAATAGCAGCACGATGCCTCTGAGCCGTAGCCACAGATTTCCCAGCCCCACGTAAGGACATCAGGAAATTCACCACCCATTCCTCATGGCCCCAAAGCTTCTCTCTATCAGTCCCCAAGAAGGCTAAATAGGACCTAAACGCCCCTTCATATGCCTTCCTCGTCCGTGGTGCTAGACTCTCTCCCACGAGGTGACGAAGTTCGGGGCACCGAGAGACCAGAGAGCTTCGGGGAAGGGTGCCGGCTCTGGGTCCGCTGAGGGAAGGAAGCCCGAGAAAGCCTGCATATGAAAACGAGACAGTGCATCAGCCGCCTGATTCTGTACCCCTGGGACATGTTTTGCTCTGAACAGCACATTCAGTTGCATGCACAACAAAACAATCTCTTTGAGTAGTCTTAAAATCAGCTTACATCGTGCTGCCTGACTATTGATGCACTCAACCACAGTCATATTGTCGGACCAAAATATCACAGAGTGATCCTTGAACCCTTCTGGCCAGGTTCTCAAGGCCACCAAAATGGGAAAAAGTTCCAAGAAAGCAATATTACTTGTCAGACCATTGTCGTGCCACCACGTCGGCCACCTTTGTGCTGACCATTTTGTGCCGAAGATGGCACCAAAACCTATGCTACCTGCAGAATCTGTCCATAGCCCCAGCTCTTCAGAGGATACGGCTGGTTTGTTCCATATGACTCGACCATTAAAGTCCGCCAGAAATGCTAACCAAATACGCACGTCCTGGCGGACCTCAGCCGATAGTCTCGTGCGGTGGTGGCCCTCCTTTAGGCCGACCATAGCTTGTGCAATTGAACGAGAAAAGGGGCGGGCCATTGGTATAACTCTCAGGGCAAAATTCAACTGTCCCACCAACTGCTGTAACTGATGCAGCGTAATTTTTGACCCATTTAGACACTCTTGCAGGGTTGCCCTGAACTTTAACACTTTGTCAGCTGGCAAACGAAAACAACCTTCTCTGGAGTCTAACTCGATCCCCAGAAACTCGAGGCGAGTCGCAGGACCCACCGTCTTACCTGGTGCCAATGGCACACCAAACTGTTTCATTAATAAACAAAATTCGGCCAAGGCCCGGCCACATTCAAGATCCCCGGCTGCCCCAAGGAACAGAAAATCATCCAGGTAATGCATTACATGTTGGAAACCCGTCTTCTTTGTGAAGACCCATTGCAGAAAACTACTGAATTTCTCGAAATAGGCACAAGATATAGAGCACCCCATCGGCATACACTTATCCATGTAAAAACAACCCTGAAAATTAAATCCTAGGAGACGCTGATCGTCCGGGTGTACCGGGAGCAACCGGAACGCTGACTCGATATCTGACTTCGCCATCAGCGCCCCGGGCCCCAGGCGATTCAAAATGGCTACGGCCTCATCGAAGGATGCGTACCGCACCGAACACACTTCTGGGTCTATTGCATCGTTTACAGAAAGACCACGTGGAGCTGACAAATTATGAATCAATCGAAACTCACCCGGGTCCTTCTTGGGGACCACCCCTAAAGGAGAACAAACAAAATACTGTACCGGGGGTGCAGTAAACGGGCCGGCGACACGACCTCGGATAACCTCTTTCCGGATCTTCTCCTGTACTACAGTCGTATGCTGCAGGACGGAAAGTTGATTTTTGCATATCCCGACACCCTGAAAGTCCCCCACCGGAATGCGGAAACCATATGAAAAACCGTTTCGCAGCAATCCAGCAGAAGTACGATCTGGGTATTCACTGAGCCAGGGAATCATCGCCAAGGTATCAATCGGGGTTGGTAAAGGCGCCCCTCGGACTATGTTAGACCTGTTTGGCGCCTCCCCTACCCCCCTTCTCACCCGTTCTGGCTCTGCACGAGGACTCAGGATGGGACGAACCGCAACCACTACATTCGTGCTTGAATTTACACGATCCCTGTGGCCTAGTACATTTACCTTTGTTGAAATTGAAGCAGAAACCCTTTTTCCCTGCATTACTGGCAGATCTCGAGTAATCGTCGGTACTCGTACCTGACCGAAAGGGCGTCCCCGCATATTGGCGGGAGGACTCGCCAACATTGCTCCCCACCAACGGCATTTTCAACATTCCTGACTCTTTCATTTTATCCCATGTCAAAGAATCATAACAGTCCCAGGTTAAACTTTTGTTATGCTCCTTCGCCTTCCTAAAGAGATTATCATAACAGAACCAGTGGTTACCCTGGTGAGACGTCGAGTACCCCATAATTCGTGACTGATAGATTGGTAACTCAGAAAGCAATTCAGGCCTACGTTCCCCTAAGATCGACGTAAAAATCCCCCAAGCATTGCCCCAATTGCCAATATTCTCATTTACTTTAAAGGCGGCCATTTTTGCGCGCCAAACACTCGGATGCATCAGATCCTTCTGACCTTTAACATGCTCCACCTCATAATGGTCGACAAGCAAGGAGAAAATGTTCACATATTCCCCTGCCCAAATCTTTTCCTTTATTGCCAAAGGAACATGTTGCCCCAACTTTTCTCTACGAGAGGGTGCTGACTCGTCCCTCGCGATCGGCAATGGCCGCTTACCTGCACCGGACGTTGCTTCTGTGGTTGCAACCGGGGCCTGCGGCTTGTCTATCACTGCCGCTGGCGCGGGCACCTTGGCTGCATCTCGCTTCTCGCGCAACTGTTTCATCAGCGCTTGTGCCTCGGCAGCCGTGGCGCCCTCGCTACTGTCGCCCAACCACGCTGCTAGCTGTGCCGCCAGCTCGGGGGGCATATCCTCAGTGGATGTCGGGGTGACCACGACGGGAATCGGATTCCCCTCCACCGGTACCGGGGTTGGCGCCTCGAGCGGGGTACAGGGAACAGGAACGTCTCCCCCGGCTGGTCCCCTTCTAGGCCTGTTGGCTCTCCCTCCAGGGGTTGCTCCAGCCGATGGACGCTCCGATCCCCCCTCCCCATCTCGCTTCGCCACCTGCTTTCTCAGTTCGGACATCTCCTTCATGAGGACCCGAACCATCTGATCCGTCGTCATTCTCTTCGAGCCTTTTTTGGGCATTGTTTCCGACCAAGTATCTAGAAGACAAAAAGAAAGATTAAAACGCTCAAAATTGGCTCTTCGTTCCGTCTCGAGCTCACGTGCAGCGAGGAGGTGCAGCTTCAGAGCACAGGAACAAGAGGATGTCTTCCGGTCTTGCGTCCCTTTTTATCCGTCTTCAGGGCGGGCGTAAACCCGCCCCTGCCTGCCCCGAGGGCGTGGCCAGCTGCGTCAGTGTCTAGGCCAGCCCACTCCAGGGCGGGAAAGAGCGCGCCCCGGCTACGCCGCTTCGGGCATACCAGCCGAGACGCGCCTCCCGCCCAAAATGGCTTCCCGGGGGGATCGAGGTACTCTGCCATAAGTTCGGGGGGACCGAGTGGTCGCCCCTTTCCAAATACACTGATCAAAACTCAAATCAAAAGAATTCTCCACCAACAAATAACTTACAAAATCCTTCCATTCACTATTATTTTCCAATTCACTTTTTGCATATAAATCAACTAACCTAGTCTGAATCTTATAATGAGTCCGTCGACAACACACACAAGTTAAATTAGGCCTTTCACTTGATTTCACCTTAAACTTGGTAATTTCCTCGTCAAACTTTTCTATACTTGAAATCTGTCCATTATCTTCCACATTATCATCCATTACTATATCTATTTCTACACTGTCTTCTTTGTTCCCAAAATAACAAAACTCAATTTCTTCACAAATAGTCTTCACATCCACTTCAGATCCATGCAAAAGAGCACTGTTATACTGTTTAAGCTTAAGTGCTGGACTTTTTGCATAATACAACTTTCTCACTAATTTCCTCACCTTATTATGATGCACTGCTAACATCCTAAAATGATGAAAAACACTGACATACTTTTCTAGAAAGACAAGCTAGTGAATGCCCATGCAAACCTGTGCTTTCTCTCACTCTGCAAGGATCTAACTCTTGCAAGATCTTCATTTTTTGTTTGAGACTTTTCTTACTATATGTACGTAAGAAATTTCAAAGCAAATCGATTGAATCCTGTCGCACACTACAAATACTACTGCACTTCCATGTGTACACTGGACCCTTAGTACGTCTCCCTAAAACTTCATCAGTTAACACCTCTTCTGCATCTCTAGATACAAGTTTCTCTTTTTCCATCACACAACCATCTTTCACCTCATATGCTCGACCACTGGTGTCAACTGCATGCACCAAATCATTTTCCTGAAAGTAACTCTCCTAATTGAAAAACGGCTCAGAACTTTGCATCCATTCACCAGAAAATACTTCACAAAAATTACTCTGATTAATAATTCTTTTCCATCTACTGTTCGATTTGAAAACATCAATTGCCTTATTAAGTATCCTAATTCTATTGATTATTAAAATAAATAATTTTTTCTTAACTTCAAAAGCCTGATCAACAATCTTTTCTACACTTTTCTTTTTCTTGTAAAAAGCAGCTCTCAGTTTACTTTTCTTATCATTTTTTAGCAAAATTAAAACTACCCTATTGCGAAACATTCGCCTACGAATGTCCCTAAAAAGATTTACCCTTCTATTGCTATCCATTCTCTTCTCTCCTGCTCCAATCAAGACATTTTTTGTGGGCCTCTCCTTCCTTTTTAGATTTGTTGACTTTTTCTGAATATTCACATTAGCAATATCATTTCTTTTTCTACGACATATGTTGCGAAGAAAAGACTTAATTGGCTTACCAGAAGCTTTTCTGGTGTTTTTTGAAGTAGTTGTTGTAGAGGATTCCATAAACTCTGTTGTTGATGTTCTCCTTTTCCGTATGGTATTTTTGATAATTCTTTGCCTTAAAGGCATTTTTGCTTGCTTTTCAGAAGTTGATTTGAATCTGTTGTTCTGTAAAAAAAACACATGAAAGACCACTATTAGCAAACAACAAAGTAATGTCAAAAAGCAAACAATATAAACAATAAATTGCAACATATTTAAGTTTATACAATAGCAACTCAGGGCTTTATTCATAAAGGCCTTGCGACACCAGTGCATCACTTAGTACCCATGTTTAAAGTGATGCATCAGCTGCACAAGGCAATCATAAAAAAGGGCCAAATGCAAATATCAATCAATTGCACCCAAAAATCGTTTTTTGAACAACATGTAAGAAACACTGCGCAGAACCTATGTACAACCACTCAATATCAGCAAACAAAGTCAGGGCCTTATTTATGAAGGTCTTGCGCCACAAGAGTGTCACTTATTTCCCATGTATAAAGTGATGCACCAGTTGCATAAGGCAATCATAAATAAGGGCCAAATGAAAATACCATTCATTTGCACCCAAAATCGTTTTTTGAATAACATTTAAAAAACACTGCACAGAACCTATGTTCAAGCACAGAATATCACTTTTGAAACGTCACTGTTTCCCCAAATACAAATCCTCTATCTTTCAAATGTTGATATCAAGCATTATCAAAAATCCAAAAACAAATCAACAGCAAACAAAGTCAGGGCCTTATTTATGAAGGCCTTGCGCCACCAGTGCGACACTTATTACCCATGTTTAAAGTGATGCATCAGCTGCACAAGGCAATCAGAAAAAAGGGCCAAATGCAAATACCAATCAATTGCACCCATAAATCGTGTTTTCAATAACATATAAGAAACACTGCGCCGAACCTATGTACAACCACTCAATATCAGCAAACAAAGTCAGGGCCTTATTTATGAAGGTCTTGCTCCACAAGAGTGTCACTTATTTCCCATGTATAAAGTGATGCACCAGTTGCATAAGGCAATCATAAATAAGGGCCAAGTGAAAATACCATTCATTTGCACCCAAAATCGTTTTTTGAATAACATTTAAAAAACACTGTGCAGAACCTATGTACAAGCACAGAATATCACTTTTTGAAACGTCACTGTTTCCCCAAATACAAATCCTCTATCTTTCAAATGTTGATATCAAGCATTATCAAAAATCCAAAAACAAATCAACAGCAAACAAAGTCAGAGCCTTATTTATGAAGGCCTTGCGCCACCAGTGCGTCACTTATTACCCATGTTTAAAGTGATGCATCAGCTGCACAAGGCAATCATAAAAAAGGGCCAAATGCAAATACCAATCAATTGCACCCAAAAAACGTTTTTTGAATAACATGTAAGAAACACTGCGCAGAACCTATGTACAACCACTCAATATCAGCAAACAAAGTCAGGGCCTTATTTATGAAGGTCTTGCGCCACAAGAGTGTCACTTATTTCCCATGTATAAAGTGATGCACCAGTTGCATAAGGCAATCATAAATAAGGGCCAAATGAAAATACCATTCATTTGCACCCAAAATCGTTTTTTGAATAACATTTAAAAAACACTGCTCACAACCTATGTACAAGCACAGAATATCACTTTTGAAACGTCACTGTTTCCCCAAATACAAATCCTCTATCTTTCAAATGTTGATATCAAGCATTATCAAAAATCCAAAAACAAATCAACAGCAAACAAAGTCAGAGCCTTATTTATGAAGGCCTTGCGCCACCAGTGCGTCACTTATTACCCATGTTTAAAGTGATGCATCAACTGCACAAGGCAATCAGAAAAAAGGGCCAAATGCAAATACCAATCAATTGCACCCAAAAATCGTTTTTGGAATAACATGTAAGAAACACTGCGCAGAACCTATGTACAACCACTCAATATCAGCAAACAAAGTCAGGGCCTTATTTATGAAGGTCTTGCGCCACAAGAGTGTCACTTATTTCCCATGTATAAAGTGATGCACCAGTTGCATAAGGCAATCATAAATAAGGGCCAAATGAAAATACCATTCATTTGCACCCAAAATCGTTTTTTGAATAACATTTAAAAAACACTGCGCACAACCTATGTACAAGCACAGAATATCACTTTTGAAACGTCACTGTTTCCCCAAATACAAATCCTCTATCTTTCAAATGTTGATATCAAGCATTATCAAAAAACCAAAAACAAATCAACAGCAAACAAAGTCAGGACCTTATTTATGAAGGCCTTGCGCCACCAGTGCGTCACTTATTACCCATGTTTAAAGTGATGCATCAGCTGCACAAGGCAATCATAAAAAAGGTCCAAATGCAAATACCAATCAATTGCACCCAAAAATCGTTTTTTGAATAACATATAAGAAACACTGCGCAGAACCTATGTACAACCACTCAATATCAGCAAACAAAGTCAGGGCCTTATTTATGAAGGTCTTGCGCCACAAGAGTATCACTTATTTCCCATGTATAAAGTGATGCACCAGTTGCATAAGGCAATCATAAATAAGGGCCAAATGAAAATACCATTCATTTGCACCCAAAATCGTTTTTTGAATAACATTTAAAAAACACTGCGCAGAACCTATGTACAAGCACAGAATATCACTTTTGAAACATCACTGTTTCCCCAAATACAAATCCTCTATCTTTCAAATGTTGATATCAAGCATTATCAAAAATCCAAAAACAAATGAACAGCAAACAAAGTCAGAGCCTTATTTATAAAGGCCTTGCGCCACCAGTGCGTCACTTATTACCCATGTTTAAAGTGATGCATCAGCTGCACAAGGCAATCATAAAAAAGGGCCAAATGCAAATACCAATCAATTGCACCCAAAAAACGTTTTTTGAATAACATGTAAGAAACACTGCGCAGAACCTATGTACAACCACTCAATATCAGCAAACAAAGTCAGGGCCTTATTTATGAAGGTCTTGCGCCACAATAGTGTCACTTATTTCCCATGTATAAAGTGATGCACCAGTTGCATAAGGCAATCATAAATAAGGGCCAAATGAAAATACCATTCATTTGCACCCAAAATCGTTTTTTGAATAACATTTAAAAAACACTGCTCACAACCTATGTACAAGCACAGAATATCACTTTTGAAACGTCACTGTTTCCCCAAATACAAATCTTCTATCTTTCAAATGTTGATATCAAGCATTATCAAAAATCCAAAAACAAATCAACAGCAAACAAAGTCAGAGCCTTATTTATGAAGGCCTTGCGCCACCAGTGCGTCACTTATTACCCATGTTTAAAGTGATGCATCAACTGCACAAGGCAATCAGAAAAAAGGGCCAAATGCAAATACCAATCAATTGCACCCAAAAATCGTTTTTAGAATAACATGTAAGAAACACTGCGCAGAACCTATGTACAACCACTCAATATCAGCAAACAAAGTCAGGGCCTTATTTATGAAGGTCTTGCGCCACAAGAGTGTCACTTATTTCCCATGTATAAAGTGATGCACCAGTTGCATAAGGCAATCATAAATAAGGGCCAAATGAAAATACCATTCATTTGCACCCAAAATCGTTTTTTGAATAACATTTAAAAAACACTGCGCACAACCTATGTACGAGCACAGAATATCACTTTTGAAACGTCACTGTTTCCCCAAATACAAATCCTCTATCTTTCAAATGTTGATATCAAGCATTATCAAAAAACCAAAAACAAATCAACAGCAAACAAAGTCAGGACCTTATTTATGAAGGCCTTGCGCCACCAGTGCGTAACTTATTACCCATGTTTAAAGTGATGCATCAGCTGCACAAGGCAATCATAAAAAAGGTCCAAATGCAAATACCAATCAATTGCACCCAAAAATCGTTTTTTGAATATCATATAAGAAACACTGCGCAGAACCTATGTACAACCACTCAATATCAGCAAACAAAGTCAGGGCCTTATTTATGAAGGTCTTGCGCCACAAGAGTATCACTTATTTCCCATGTATAAAGTGATGCACCAGTTGCATAAGGCAATCATAAATAAGGGCCAAATGAAAATACCATTCATTTGCACCCAAAATCGTTTTTTGAATAACATTTAAAAAACACTGCGCAGAACCTATGTACAAGCACAGAATATCACTTTTGAAACATCACTGTTTCCCCAAATACAAATCCTCTATCTTTCAAATGTTGATATCAAGCATTATCAAAAATCCAAAAACAAATGAACAGCAAACAAAGTCAGAGCCTTATTTATAAAGGCCTTGCGCCACCAGTGCGTCACTTATTACCCATGTTTAAAGTGATGCATCAGCTGCACAAGGCAATCATAAAAAAGGACCAAATGCAAATACCAATCAATTGCACCCAAAAATCGTTTTTTGAATAACATGTAAGAAACACTGCGCAGAACCTATGTACAACCACTCAATATCAGCAAACAAAGTCAGGGCCTTATTTATGAAGGTCTTGCGCCACAAGAGTGTCACTTATTTCCCATGTATAAAGTGATGCACCAGTTGCATAAGGCAATCATAAATAAGGGTCAAATGAAAATACCATTCATTTGCACCCAAAATCGTTTTTTGAATAACATTTAAAAAACACTGCGCACAACCTATGTACAAGCACAGAATATCACTTTTGAAACGTCACTGTTTCCCCAAATACAAATCCTCTATCTTTCAAATGTTGATATCAAGCATTATCAAAAATCCAAAAACAAATGAACAGCAAACAAAGTCAGAGCCTTATTTCTGAAGGCCTTGCGCCACCAGTGCGTCACTTATTACCTATGTTTAAAGTGATGCATCAGCTGCACAAGACAATCATAAAAAAGGGCCAAATGCAAATACCATTCATTTGCACCCAAAATCGTTTTTTGAATAACATTTTAGAAACACAACACAGGACTTATATACTAGCATACAATTTGACTTCTGAAACATAACTATCTGCTTCCAAATATTCTCCATAGAGCAAACACGTCTCTATCTAAATTAAATAAATCATTACTTACCTTTACAAATGCTTTGGGAGATTGAAAACAGTGTCAGACACACACACCAATTTCTCTTTAGCAGAGCAAAAGGTGTGCACTCAATACACTGAAACCAAGACTGGCATAGAAAATCTCTAACTTTGTACACATATGCCTTAATTCAACCAATCAAAGGTCTTCCCTCACTATTTTCAAACCAACACCCTTCCCCCTCTCAAATCTTTTTATCTGTTACCATAGCAACACCCTCCTAACTGAACTCTCAGGTTCAAAAGTTTATTGTACAATGTTGCAAATTAACTCAGCAAGGATGTTTGACCTCTCAATACACCAGCTTATCCAGGGTATTTTAGCTTTTAGTGACTTTTTTAACCATTCAAATTGCTTCTTTCACACAACACAACCATGCACCCTAACTTTTAGTTTTCAACTATCTGAATCCACCAATCATTGCTTGTGATTCAAGAGCAGTGAAACTCCACTATTATTTTTTGTAAACTCCTACTGTTCCAACTGCCATTTCATTCCTACACTTCATCTGACTGCACCAGAACCTTCTCACATCATGTATTCTGCATGGATTATAGGACATAGCTACATCCACTGGGCTCAAAGGTATGCAACAAGCAGAAATTATCACAACCTTGATTTATCAAATGTGGAAATCAAGTGGATTGGCCAGAGAGGATTAAAATGTCATCAATTGATACCATTAGTGAAAACCTTTTTGCATCTGCCAAGCCCAGACCTCTTAATAGTGCACTGTGGTGGAAATGATTTGGGCACTATGACTGGGGTTGGTCTGGAAATGCTCTTAAAGGACACCTTTCATCAATTGATGACACTTTTTCCACAAACTGCCTTGGTATATTCAAATATATGCCAAAGACAGAAATGGAACTGGTCCAACCAATTTTGTCCACAATTTGAGAAAGCACGGAAACATGTGAATAAATCTGTTTCTGCTTACATGAGAGACTATGGAATGGGTTCAATATACAATAATAACTTGCGTTACAACGTGCAAGACATCTACAGAGGAGATGGTGTGTACTTCTCAGATGAAGGAAATAGAATATTCCTCCTGAATTTAAGACTGTGCATTGGAACCTACTTGTAGGTACCTAAATCAGCCACAGAACCCAAAAGCTCTTTTCAGAGCTACCCTACCTCTGATCATTCAAAACGTTTATCTTTTTCTAACTTTTTTCACTATTTTTCACCAAAGTACGCTTCCCGGTACGCTTACCGGTGCGCGTACCAGGCGCTTCCCCCGCGGAAAATTAAAGATTTTTTTTTTTAACGTTTATGAGCCTCCTAAGCCCCCCTCAGAAAACCTAAAGGGTCAAGAAGTCTCTACCGTGCCCCCTTCTAGCCATACCGAACATTGTTTGCCCTCCATCTTGTGTCTCGATTGTAACGAAACACAAAATGGAGAACTCCCGTAACGCTGCCGGTGCGCGTAACAGAGCGCGCACCGGTAAGCGCTCCATAAAAAAAGGTGGGAAAGTAATTTTCAGAAAAAACACTGGAGACACTTTCATCAAATATAGAATAGGCCCTACTACATAGCAGTCCCTACCATTTGCCCAAATTTGGTGGAATTCCATTGAGACATTTAGGCTACAGGCCTGTCTAAATATCCTGAGGTAAATTACATGACAAAAACACATATGAAATGTTAGAATTTACAACCAATTAAAAAGTTTCTTTCATTTTCTACGATTACTTCCTGACATTTGATTGGTTATGTACAAAAATATATATAAAAGAAGAGAGGGAAACACAGCCATTTTGACTACTGCTTCCAGAAGTACATTTGAAAACAAATAACACTGACAACTTCAACTAATTTCTCCAAGGTAAGTTGTTATTTTGGAAGTATGTTGTACACTTTAAGTTAATTTCAGAAAAAATATTCTGTTACTTTTATACTATCCCTCTGTAATAGTTATAGAATGAGATAGACTTCTCTGTAATAGTTATGGATTGAGTTACGCTTCTCTGGTATACAGTACCCTAACTCTACTAATATAGTTAATTTGTATGCAATTTTCAGAAAGAAAATGGAAGGAGAAAATCAAGCAAATGTTACTTCTATCGAAGTAAAGGTGGAAAAACCAGAAGAGCAAAAAGATGAAGTTGATTTCATAGATGACTCTTTGGATCAACAGTTTATAGAATGTTTGGAACAAATGGAATCATGTACTTATAATTATGAGGGAATACCGGACAATATTATGTTACAAGTTTTATTAAATTATGAAAAAGAATCAGAGGAATAAATTTATATTTAATAATTTTAAATTGTTTGAGACAATATTCATTTTTATATGTAATTCATAAAGTATTACCAAAATAATTATATTATAAAATGAGACTTATAGTATACTGTGCAACTTTATTCTGTTACATACTAAGTTTACTCATAGTTACTACCTTTCTCCCACTATATTATCTCCTATGTATATTTTACACCTCTTTTTCAGCATAAGGGATCAGGATAGACTACCCATGATCCTCTAGAAATTCTCAGGGAGTGCTTAAAAGATCTGTTTCTGCTTTCCTGACAGACTATGTTATGGATTCCATATACCACAATAACTTCTGTAACAACACGCAAGATATCTACAGTGGAGATGGTGTACATTAAATTTAAGTCTCTGCATTGGTACCTACATGTAGATACTTAAATAAAATAAAAAATATTGATGAACATAAAAAAATTTTAAGGTGATTATTTTTCCCATAGCACGCTATCCGGTGCGCTCCCCGGTGCGCGTACCGGGCGCTCCCCCCGCGAAAATAAAAAAAAAACGAGACCCTGCGGGCCCCTTTAATAGCCCCCACATCAAACCTAGGGGGACAGGGGGTGTCTACCCTGCCCCCTTATGGTCTTTTACCCCTTTGTTTTGGCCACCTCTCATGTCTCGATCCTCCCGAGACACAAGATGGCGGCCGCTCCAGACTGTTTAGAATGTTTACAGACACCCAACAGCCAATAAGCTTTCTGCGCGCAAGCCGCGTGGCGCGCCCGGTGCGCGTACCGGTGCGCATACCGGAGCGCGGCTATAGATATATATATTTTTTTGAACTTAAATTACTCAAAATCCACTGGAGCACATATCTTGAGACATAGCAAAGGCACATCGGGCTACTAGTCCCTACAATTTTGCCAAATTTGGTGGAAATCCATTCAGCCGTTCGGGCTAAAAGTGAAATCGACCGCCCTACGGAAATTAACATGGGGAAAACGCGTTTTGGGACCCCCCTTTTATCTCGGCCCCCGCTTTACGTATCCCCCCCAAACTTTCAGGGAAGGACCAGAGCGCCGCGAGGCCATTTTGAGGAAATTTTCAGGCAGATTCATCATCCGGCACCAAAGTTATTCCAAATAGAATTTTGAGATTTAACATTGAAGAAAATCCTAACTATAGCTATAACTACCTACTGGCGACCGCCAGTAGGTAATATATATATATATATATATATATATATATATATATATATATATATACACACAAGGATGGCGTGCTTAAGCCACTTCAACGGCGGGCTCACGACGGGGTTCGCCAGCCCCTCAATATGCACACACTCCTGGTCACAGTCCATCCACATAAAAACCAGAGTCGGAGCCCAATTGTAGTACGGTGCTGTCAGTTTGTAATCATCAGAAGAAAACACCCAACATGTTTCGAGATCAGCCGATCAAGAGATCGGCTGATCTCGAAACGTGTTGGGTGTTTTCTTCTGCTGATTAAAAACTGACAGCACCGTACTACAATTGGGCTCTGACTCTGGTTTTTCCGTGGATGGACTGTGACCAGGAGTGTGTGCATATATATATATATACATATAAATACATATACTCACTC
>NW_028253452.1:0-67123 GCF_964263255.1 Lissotriton vulgaris | reverse complement strand
GGGTGGGTCTCGGACCTATACAACTTTTTAACGACACCTCTGACTGATCCTTCATGAGCTTATATGAAAAGATAATACACAGTACTACATAAAGACATAACAGATGGAAAGTTTTGTGGAGGGATATATATCAACTAAGTATGGGCGTAAAATCCGCTCCGCTCGCGGATTTTGCGGATTTTCGGGAAATTCGCAATCCGCGAGATTCGCAGATTTCCCGCAAAATCCGCTAAATTCGCACGCAGCGGATTTTTTTTCTGGGTGATACAATTTTTGCGGCGCGCGGCGTTCATCAGCGTTTGCCGAGTTATTTTTCTCGATATTTTGCGAGTGCTGCGCCATTTTGGATCTTGCTGCGGGATCCCGCGAGAATTTGGTGACCGCGATTACGTAATCGCGGCTTGCCAACTTGCACAGCAAGAGTTTCTCAACGCGAGTACGCCGTGTTCACGTATCGCGGGACTTCGCAATTGCGAGCTTGAAGATGCGGCGAGCAGCAACAATCTCGCATTCGCGAAAATATAAAATTTGCACTTCTTCACAAGAAATCCACCAGCAAGCAGCATAAACCTTCTGAAAATGATGATTTTTATCTGAATAACTCCTCAGGTTGACATTTGCCTGCACTTTTTTTGCGAGGAGTCTATTTTGGGGAGGGGGAGGGGTGGGAGGAAGGAAGTGCCCCACAGTCTTTAACTTCCTGTTCCAGTCCAGCAGGCTCCTCCCAGTGCTTTGTCCATCTCCTGGTCACTTTTCATTTGGATCTGGAGCTGGAAGGATTACTTTTTGTGGATGCTGCTGGATATTTGGATTTGAGGCCTTTTTGACTTTCTTTGGATCACTTTTAGATTAGAAATTTCACAAGTAAGTTTGTTTGGGGCATTACAGTTGCTGCAACTACAATTTTGGAATTTTCGATTTTTGGGCTGTTTTGGGGTCTTTTGCCCAGGGGTACTCAGTGGTGGGTGGACTGAGTCTTTCTGTGGGGTGTCTTGAATTTAAACATCATGGAGGGCATGGATGGAATGGGATTGTGCTGATTTTTCAGTGATTTTCGTTTTTTGGGGCTGTACTTGTGGCCTTTTCACCAGGGGTATTGAGTCTTGCATGGGCCTAGTCTTTCTGTGGGGTGTCTTGAACTTAAACATCATGGAGGGCGTGGATGGAATGGGATTGTGCTGATTTTTCAGTGTTTTTTGATTTTTGGGGGTGTTCATGGGGAGGGACAGGCCATGTGGCTGGGGGGCATTTTGAGTGCTGCTACAGGCCCTGGCCATGTGCTGGGAGGCAAGTGGCCATTTTGAATGCAGGCATTGTTGTTAGGCCTGCAACCATTTTGCCTACTTTTCAACCTTTATGCCCAGGGGTAGTGAGTCTTGCATGGGCCTAGTCTTTCTGTGGGGTGTCTTGAATTTAAACATCATGGAGGGCATGGATGGAATGGGATTGTGCTGATTTTTCAGTGATTTTCGTTTTTTGGGGCTGTACTTGTGGCCTTTTCACCAGGGGTATTGAGTCTAGCATGGGCCTAGTCTTTCTGTGGGGTGTCTTGAACTTAAACATCATGGAGGGCATGGATGGATTGGGATTGTGCTGATTTTTCAGTGTTTTTCGATTTTTGGGGGTGTTCATGGGTAGGGACAGGCCATGTGGCTGGGGGCCATTTTGAGTGCTGCTACAGGCCCTGGCCATGTGCTGGGAGGCAAGTGGCCATTTTGAATGCAGGCATTGTTGATAGGCCTGCAACCATTTTGCCTACTTTTCAACCTTTATGCCCAGGGGTAGTGAGTCTTGCATGGGCCTAGTCTTTCTGTGGGGTGTCTTGAATTTAAACATCATGGAGGGCATGGATGGAATGGGATTGTGCTGATTTTTCAGTGATTTTCGTTTTTGGGGGCTGTACTTGTGGCCTTTTCACCAGGGGTATTGAGTCTAGCATGGGCCTAGTCTTTTTGTGGGGTGTCTTGAACTTAAACATCATGGAGGGCATGGATGGAATGGGATTGTGCTGATTTTTCAGTGATTTTCGTTTTTTGGGGCTGTACTTGTGGCCTTTTCACCAGCGGTATTGAGTCTAGCATGGGCCTAGTCTTTCTGTGGGGTGTCTTGAACTTAAACATCATGGAGGGCATGGATGGAATGGGATTGTGCTGATTTTTCAGTGATTTTCGTGTTTTGGGGCTGTACTTGTGGCCTTTTCACCAGGGGTATTGAGTCTTGCATGGGCCTAGTCTTTCTGTAGGGTGTCTTGAACTTAAACATCATGGAGGGCATGGATGGAATGGGATTGTGCTGATTTTTCAGTGATTTTCGTTTTTTGGGGCTGTACTTGTGGCCTTTTCACCAGGGGTATTGAGTCTTGCATGGGCCTAGTCTTTCTGTGGGGTGTCTTGAACTTAAACATCATGGAGGGTATGGATGGAATGGGATTGTGCTGATTTTTCAGTGTTTTTCAATTTTTGGGGGTGTTCATGGGGAGGGACAGGCCATGTGGCTGGGGGCCATTTTGAGTGCTGCTACAGGCACTGGCCATGTGCTGGGAGGCAAGTGGCCATTTTGAATGCAGGCATTGTTGTTAGGCCTGCAACCATTTTGCCTACTTTTCAACCTTTATGCCCAGGGGTAGTGAGTCTTGCATGGGCCTAGTCTTTCTGTGGGGTGTCTTGAATTTAAACATCATGGAGGGCATGGATGGAATGGGATTGGGCTGATTTTTCAGTGATTTTCGTTTTTTGGGGCTGTACTTGTGGCCTTTTCACCAGGGGTATTGAGTCTAGCATGGGCCTAGTCTTTCTATGGGGTGTCTTGAACTTAAACATCATAGAGGGCATGGATGGAATGGAATTGTGCTGATTTTTCAGTGATTTTCATTTTTTGGGGCTGTACTTGTCGCTTTTTCACCAGGGGTATTGAGTCTTGCATGGGCCTAGTCTTTCTGTAGGGTGTCTTGAACTTAAACATCATGGAGGGCATGGATGGAATGGGATTGTGTTGATTTTTCAGTGATTTTCGTTTTTTGGGGCTGTACTTGTGGCCTTTGCACCAGGGGTATTGAGTCTAGCATGGGCCTAGTCTTTCTGTGGGGTGTCTTGAACTTAAACATCATGGAGGGCATGGATGGAATGGGATTGTGCTGATTTTTCTGGGTTTTTTTCGATTTTTATGGGGTGTATAACTGAACTGATGTTCCTCTGTCTTCCATTGCTTTTAGGTGCACAAGACTCAAGAGAACCACCAGTGCCAGGAAGAAGTCCTGCAGCGGTGTGTGTGTGCAGCATAACGTCACGCGACGTCACGTCTGGCCTCAGACAACTCTACAATTCGTGCAACTGCGGCCTGCTGTCTGACCTGCTCTGAAGAAGATGGCCCCAAGCTACTCTAGCAAGAAAGTTGCTAGTAAGGAGCAGAAGAAGTTACCAAGGAGGCTGGTGTGCCGGCCGCCGCGTTTTTTGGGAGCAAAAAAAAAAGTACGCCTGCAGCAGCAGCAGGATCTGCTTGGGACCAAGCTGGGAGCAGCACCCCGCTCCATTGGGTTCAGTGCCTCCACCACCACGCCAACTTAAGTCAAAGCCATTGAGTGCTTCAGAGGCAGTCAGTGTACTTCTCCAATCACCATCGACCAGTGATGTTGGCTCATCGCAAGAAAGTAGCAACAATGTCCCTGAATCAACACAGGTTGTTGTAACTCATCTAACAAGTGTTGAACAACCACAGCCGCAACAACAACACCATGTGCAAGTACAAGCCCAAGTACATGTGGAAGGAGAGGCAGCGCAAGGAGATGCGCAAGCAGAGGTGCATGGAGGGTCACAAGTGCCCACAATAGTTGTTCCTCCCAAAGTAGGGGCACATCAGGAAATCGACAATCAAGCCGAGGTATCATTGGAAGCCACTCCTCCTGATGATCATTCATTGTCTTCCACATCCCTAGCAAGGAAAAGATCAAGTTTGGTGTCTACATCTTCTTCAAGCCCACCTCCTTCTGATGATCCCATTCTGGATGAAGATTGGGAACCATCATCACGGCAGTCTGAGAGTGAGGCACACCATGATCTGACAAAGGTACCTAAGCGTAAAAGGAAGGTCGTCGAAAAACTCATAGCTATGGAGTGTGATGAGGCTCAACAAAAAGTGACGGATACTGCTGCTGGTGAAGCCTCTCACGATGACGACGAGCCAGTCATCATAAAGGTCACTGCAGCCCCAGCGGGCATGCAGAAAAGAGACATTTTGACCCTATCCCGAGAAGCTGCTGAGCGTGATGATGTCGTCGACGAGGAGGCAATGGAAATGGAAACACAACAATCATTAGATTTGGAGTTAACTAGTACACCAACACCTACCGCTTCCATATTTCTTTCTCGCAAGAAGGGACCTCCATCTACCTCGACCTCAATTCGTGGTGGTGAAAGTGCAAAACGTACTGAAGTTCGGCAATCCACATCCTCCACTTCATCTGGCATTAGCAGCAGGACCACCACCACCAGTATCGCCGCCTCCTCCGGCCCCCAAAGACATTTCAAGTCTCCAGTTTGGGACTTCTTTAGTGTTTGCCCAAAAAAGGAAAACGTAGCCATTTGTAGCATTTGTAAGCTTCGAGTTAGTCATGGTAAATTTGGTACCAACTATGGTACCGGATGCCAAAGAGGTCATTTTAGGAGAACGCACGCTGTCCAATGGTTTGCGCACCTAGAGGCGGTCAAGGAAGCCCGAATTGCACGTAATGAAAACGTTGATTTTTCATCTGATGATGACGAGGAGGAAGAAGACGATACAAACACTTTACTTACACCCAGTACCCCTGTCAGCAGCACACCCCATGTGAGCCACACTTAGGGGCCTATTAGGATAGCGGATTTTCTGCCACCGCCGGCCCAGAGGATGGGGAAAATCCGCTGCGGATCCACCGCCACATTAGGATGGCTGGTGGGTCCTGGTTTCAGTCCGCTGCTTTTCCGCCGTGGTTGGCTTACAACCGTGGCGGAAAAGCTCTAATATGGTGGCGGTGTCTCTCAGACACCGTCAGCCATATTAGGATGGGTGTCAAAACATGCTTTTCCGAGGCGGGTTTTCCGCCGTGGAAAAGCATGTGGAACTTCACTGCAGGGGCCCGTTGCGGGGGCCCCTGGGTGAAGGGGGGTGGGGGGTGCACATGGGGGGTACCTATGGTACCCCTTGCATTTGTATGCAGTAATCGGCAGGCACCGCACGGTGCCTGCCGCTTTCTGCATACAAATGCAATGTATGCATTTTTAACATTGTGGCGGGTGCAGCTTGAAGCCGCACCCGCCGCAATGTTAAATATAGAGGATGTGACCGCCATAGTGGCAGTCACATCCCAATTGCACAGGAGGGAACTCCGCAGGTCATGCGGAGGTTCCCTCCTACTTTGGGGTCGCGGACGGACGCAAGTCCGTCCGCGATCCTAATAGGCCCCTAAGAGTGTGGGAGAGAGTGAGACATCAATGCGAACAAGTTCATCAGCGAGCGTAACTGGGTCGAAGATATCATCATCATCCCGTAAATCCTTGGTCCAGGGCAACATTAAAAAGATGTTGTTTACAGAAGCGCAATATGAACGCAACCACCCACTGACGTGTCTGTATAACACTAACCTGGCTAAAATGCTAGCTCTGGACCTTCTCCCTTTTTCTTTTGTAGAAGGGGTTGGTTTTCTAGAATTAGTGGCAGCGCTCTGCCCTAAATGGAAGGTTCCTAGCCGGTTCTATTTTTCCCGAGTTGCGGTTCCAGCACTACATGAAGATGTTCTGGCGGTGATTGGGGCAGCTTTGCAGAAGAGTGCTGTTCACACTATACATCTGACAACAGACATGTGGACCAGTGGCGCAGGCGCTGATTACATGTGCATCACTGCACACTGGGTCTCTTTTTCAGGGGCTAAAGCAAAGCTAAACGCAGGTGTTGACTCGGACATTGTTTTTAAAGCTGCTCGGAAACATGCAACACTAGCCATGTTTGGTTTGGAGAAACGTCACACAGCAGAAAACATTTTGGATGTCTTCAACACAAAGGTCCTTGACTGGCTGTCCCCAAAAAAACGCCAGGTTGGTTATGTTTCCACGGACAATGGCTCCAATATAGTTAAGGCCATGCAGCTGGGTGACTATTTCAGAGTGCCGTGTTTGGCGCACTGTATAAACCTGGTTGTCAAAAAATTCTTGGGTGATAAAGACAGTGCAGCGTACAGAGTAGTGAATACCTGCCGAAAAATGTGCAACCATTTCAGCCATTCTTTTAAGGCCCAGAAGCATCTGAGGAGCCTGCTATATGAACGTCAAATGCCAGTGAAAGCACTCATCCAGGAGGTGGTAACACGTTGGAACTCAACCTTCTACATGCTTGAGCGTCTGTATGAGCAGTATACGGTACTCGATCACTATTTCTTAACACAGGGTACAGCTCAGAAGGAGGACCTGAGGATGGGTGCGGCGCAATGGAACATAGTTAAAAGCCTGATACACATGCTTCGTCCTTTTGAGTTCTTCACGCGTGCAGTCAGCAAGGAGGACTGTAATTTTGGGGAAAGCTATCCCATTGTTGTACATGCTGGAGCACAAACTGAAGGAGCCTCCTCAGCCAAGAGGTTTGAAAGAGAACAGCAGCAAATTGAAGGAAAAGGCAGTACATCAGCATCAGCAGGCCATCCCCAGTCAAAACAATCCACTTCTGCACCTGTGGTTGCGTCACAAGTGACCTCTCAACCGTTAAAGAGACCGGCAACAGGATCATCTGCACCACCAGACACAACAGTAACATTGGAGGCTGAAGAGGATTGGCTAGCTCGGCTTGGGTTTGGTTCTCAAAAGGTCACAGCAACAGCTAAGCAAAGTGGAGGAACCTTGGAGGAGAACCTTGATTCGATGGTCAAGGACTATCTGAATGACTCAACAGAGGTCTATGTTAATGCTGACCCATTGGCGTATTGGCATGGGAAAAAAGAATTGTGGCCACAGCTCACCAACCTGGCTTTAAACTACTTGTGTTGCCCACTCGCAAGCGTTTCTTCTGAACGTGTTTTCAGTGCTGCTGGTGGCATTGTAACTTCCAAACGGAGCCGCCTCTCGCCCAAAAATGTGGAGAGGTTAACAATGATCAAGATGAATCAGCACCTCATACCACCAGATTTCAGAGTACGAGAAAGCGCGCCGGATGAAGACGAGGTGGCCAGCAACATAGATGAGGGAATTTCTTCTCTGTCAGGTGACACTGAGCTCACCCTGCCTGAATTCGCAGAGTATGATGACGAAGCCTTATTCTCATTCATGGACCGTGATACCGAGCCCTGAAAATGAGACAACGAATCAATAACTTTCTTTTTCGTCCTTATTCACTTTTATTCCTGTGTGTCTGTCTTTCTTTGTTGTGCACAGTTAATATAATTCAAACTTTAATCAGATAATCACAAAAACAAGCCCATCAGCAGAACTGTCTTCACTTGTTTGCTAATTGATTTGAAGGTGCCGCAGTCTGCATTCCTCAGGTTCACAAGTTCAGAAGAACATGCTCCTCTATCCTCCTCCTCCAGACTCCTATTTCCATCAAAGCAGAGGGCTGGTTTACGCCCAATGAAGAAAGACTCAGCACTTGTGGGGGTGTTGTTCTACCTCTTTGCAGGTAAGTTGACGGCTCTGGGGCCATTGCTGGGAAGCTCTAATACCGGATAAAAGTGGTTTGGACCAAATCCGAGGCAGAAATTTTTTTGTGTTTTTGCTGACTTGCTTGCCTTTGAGGTGCTCTTAGGGGGGGGTTCCGTCTGTTTGTGGGTGAGTTTCGGGGTCTGTGAGCACTGCTGGGACACTCTAATCTTGATTGCATTTGCTTTTCAGGAAATCCGTGGTGGCAAACCGGACTTATGGCCTAGCTACGCAGCGCGTTTGGACCGAAGGCCGAGAAATATTGTAAGTAGGAGATGTTGCTTTTGGCCTGTTTGGGGGTGTTATGCTTTTTGGCGGGTGGGTTGGCGGGTCTTGGGCCATTCCTGGGAAGGTCTAATACCGGGTATAAGTGGTTGGGACAAAATCCAGGCCGATTTGTTTTTGTTGCTATTTCTGACATTTTGCTCAATGTAGCGTTTTCGGGGGCCTGTTTGGGGGGCTTCCTGGTGTTTGTGGGTGGGTTTCGGGGTCTGGGAGCACTGCTGGCTATGGATACTTTACTTTGCAAGAGGTTTGAAGCAAATCCATGGTGGCAGAGGGGAGTTAGGGCCTAGCTGCAGAGCGCGCGCGGAGTGATTTGGGAAATTTGGGAAAAAATGACTAAGTCCCCATTTTTGTACTTTTGCTCTTTGGCTGTTTGGGGGTCTTCTACTCGTTTTCTCCTGGGTTGATGGCTCTGGGGCCATTGCTGGGAAGCTCTAATACCGAATAAAAGTGGTTTGGACCAAATCCGAGGCGGAATTTGTTTTGTGTTTTTGCTGACTTGCTTGCCTTTGAGGTGCTCTTAGGGGGGGTTCCGTCTGTTTGTGGGTGAGTTTCGGGGTCTGTGAGCACTGCTGGGACACTCTAATCTTGATTGCATTTGCTTTTCAGGAAATCCGTGGTGGCAAACCGGACTTATGGCCTAGCTACGCAGAGCGTTTGGACCGAAGGCAGAGAAATATTGTAAGTAGGAGATGTTGCTTTTGGCCTGTTTGGGGGTGTTATGCTTTTTGGCGGGTGGGTTGGCGGGTCTTGGGCCATTCCTGGGAAGGTCTAATACCGGGTAGAAGTGGTTGGGACAAAATCCACGCCGAAAAGCCTTTTGGCACTTTTTGTAACTTAGGGTTCGTTAGGGTTAGCCCTAGCAGCAGGATTGCATGTGTTTCGGGGTGTTCTAGATTTTTGCAACTGAGTTCTGGGGTCTTAGAGCACTCGTGCGAATGTGTAATTTTGGTTGCAAGTCATTTGAAGAAAATCCATGGTGGGAAAGGGGGGATTTGGCATAGTTAAAGAAAGCCTTTGCCACTATTCTTAACTTAGGGTTCGTTAGGGTTAGCAGTATTTCTATTGCATGTGTTTGGGTGGGGGGGTTTCGAGTCTTGGAGCGATGCTGGCTATGGATACATTTGCTCGGTTGCTTGCAAGTGGTTTGAATGCAATCCACGGTGGGTAAGGGGGTATTTGGGCCTACTTTTACTTTCAAAGTACGTTTTGTCACCAGTTTTCTGCTAGGCCTCGTTTTTTGCGATTTGATTGGGGGTCTTCTACATTTTTGCGACTGGCTTTAGTAAGGGTCTGGGTGGGAGCACTGCTGGGAAGATCTAATTTTGTTCTAAAACACAGTTTACAGTACACCTAGCTTGAGGGGAAAGATCCGCTACATTAATTTGCCCATACTTATTTATCCTTCAAAAGGTGACTCAGACAGAGTACGCACTGTCAAAAATATTGTACTGTCTACTAGGAAAATCAAAGTGTGAGTTTTTGCACTCCACAGCCTACATACCTTATATTTATTTATCAGTGGTGTTGTAATATTATATCACTTCCTGTTTTTCGTTGAATAATTACAGGCCGGGTTTCAGTCTGTGCAATGGGGAAAAAAGGATGGAGTCAGGCTTCACATTAGCGAGCCGCAATTCAGCATCCGCCAGGCAGGCAGTGGACAGGGTGTCTTCTGGTCACCAACATTGATGGACGAAGCGTCAGATGGAATGGAGGAGTGCCGCTAATAGGAGGATTTTTTTTCTGTATGCAACTTACTTACCAAATTCAACAGGACAACTACAACAACATACAGATACAGTATCCATTGTGTTTTTCTAGGACTGTGACTGCATTTCTTGGATAACACATCACTTAGTCCACTCCACTATCACATCTGCACCACACATAGTCATTTGTAAGTGCTCCTACGTAATTCGCAAGTCGCAGCACGCCCCAGCCCGTAGAGGACTGGGATGGCCCCAATGATGAAGCATGTCACCAAGGGGCAACCCTGGTGAGTGAGGGGACACCTAGAAAAAGAGCAATTTCTCCTTTTCTATCTACTACACCTTCCAGACCAACCCCATTGAGTGTTGTGAATGGATTTTTAGTGACCAGCAAGGCTCTCAGGTATCTGGCAACAGAGACCTTATCTTGAATATAGTTATCAATATTTCCACACACGCCCTGTACTGTCACATTCTTTCTACTTACTTTTCACTGACATGCATGCACTTTCAAAGATTGATGGATAGGTTTGTACCCAACGATTTGTTTATGTTCACAATTGTTTGTCCATGCTGTGCTATTTTATCTTGTCTCACAAAACCTTTCCCAAAAACCCCCGTACCCATCCATTTTTCAAACCCTAACCCTCTTCCCCCGGGCTGTGTGGTTTTGATTGATGTGTGACTAAATTACAGCAATAAATCCACACACTTGCTGGGGAGGATAAGGTGATACCAACAGGCTGGTGAAGAAATCCGAGGATATATTCTTACTCTGCTTGACAAAGACCCATGGCTAATATCAAAGAACTTCAACCGAATTAGTAGTTATACTTTACCATTTGTTAGGCTACAATGTGGCACTGTTCTAGTGTACTGTCACCTGCTATATTCTCTATTGTACCGTTGTATTGCTCAGGAGGACAAACCAGATTTCATTTTCTTTTTTTTCATAGGCATGCAACTGCCACTGTGTCACACCACTAGTACCACCACTATGAGGAAATTTTGTCCGCCCAGGATTGCCAACCTTATTCGCTGTTTCCCGTGGAGCCAGCCCTGGGCCTAGCCCTACTTGCAAACAGAAATTACAGGTAAGATAGGCGTTTGGTTGGAGGTAGTATAATGGAGTATTAGGAGAGACAAGAGATTGACGGTAGTACTACTAAAGTCCTAGGACTATTCAGGAAAACAAACTTACTGTTAAACCCCCACCCACCAGACTCAAAAGCAGTAAAAAACAGGTATGGTCAGATAAAGTTTCAAAAATTATATTTTTATAGCCCTAACAAAATAATCTCCCGCAAGACCCTCCCTAACCCCAACGATTGTCCTTCAAAAGTCCCCAAAAAACCCAACTCCCAATTCCCATCCCCCAAAAGTCTCTAAAAAAGGGGCAAGGGACACTATGGCAGGGTGCTGTTGGCTTTAGCAGCCAGGGCATCATGCTCCTTGCGGAGGGTGGCAAGTTCGAAGCGGAGGCCCTCCACCAAGTTCTTATAGTTCAGGATCTCCTGCTCCAGGTAGGACAGTCTGAGGGATAAGCGGCGCCGGTGTGCCTTGCACATCCTGTGGGGGGCAGCTGCTGTATTTGCTGCTCGGCGTTGGGCTTTGCTAGCCCGGCTCCGTACCGCTGGAGCACTGCGCTGGCTGGCAGCCCGCACGGAGGAGGATGCAGCTGTCCCCGTGGACGTTGTTGTTGTACCAGACTGCGTCTCCTCCTCCTCCAGGGCCACCAGCCGCCGATATTCAGCGACAGTGGCATCCAGCCTCCGTTGCCGGGCCATTCGAGCCAGCTCCTTCCTCCTTGATGGTGTCTTGGATTTGGAAGGAGCAACTACATGAAGAAAGAAAGACATAGTCTGTAACCAATGCTCCTTAAGATTAACACAAAATGATTGAGCAGAAAGTTGTCACAGTACAAGTAGCAAATTGAAAGCACAGTACATAACTATTGAGGACTGTATCTATGTAACCTCCGACTTCTTCATCCTTGCTCTAACATTAGTGGGAGTTTAAGGAACAAATTCTACAAGCACTATGGACTTCCATTAGTCGACTATGACAGTACACCAGTCTTATTCTTCTTCTTCTCTCTTGTTTAGGAAAATTGGTACGTTATCTTATGCAAGCCGGCATAATGCTAGCGCAGTGAACTTGCACCCGAGAAAAACAGACGCACACCATGGTGAGTGAGACAGACTTGCGTTACTGTACCGGTCCAGTACATGCAGGTGGTGAAGCTCTTACTTTTCTATTACGGGTGGCACTGAGAATACTCTGTTAAAAGGGCTACTGCTTAATTAATTTAGCTTTCACCCTACAGTGCAAATTTATTTATTTATTTAAGCTTATATCGCGCACAGCTACCCACAATGGGTTTCCCGGCGCCAGGGATAGACTATAGAAGAAAGGAGGGTATATCACCTGACTTGAAGCCGCAACCGACTATTGGCCACGCTGAGTAAAAAGCAAAGTCTTCAGAGCCTTACGGAAGCGGAGTAGGTTGGTCTCTGATTTTAATGCCAGTGGGAGGGAGTTCCAATATTTGGGGCCCAGAGTAGAAAAGGAACGGCCTCCCATTTTTGTCAGCTTCCATCTTGGCACTGTGAAGTTACCCGTGTCCGATGACCTTAGTGGGCGTAGGGGTCTGTAGGGTGTTATCAGCCCTTGGATATAGGCTGGGGCGCTGCCCTGCTTAACCTTGAACATGTAGCAAAGTGCCTTAAATTTAGCACGTTCAGAAATGCTCAGCCAGTGAAGGTCACGCAAGGCGGCATTGGCTGAAGTGCGTCTAGGGATGTTTTTTAGCAGGCGCGCAGCCGCATTTTGCACTACCTGCAGCACATGTAAGGTGGCTTTGTCTGCGCCCAAGTAGAGAATGTTGCCATAGTCCAGGCGTGATGTTACAAGCGCCTGGACTACGGTTCTACGGGAAGAGAGGGGGAGCATCCACAGAATCTTATGAAGCCACCGCAGCGTTGAAAAGCAAATGGCCGCAACCTTAGTGGCCTGTTGTCTCATAGTTAACCTGTCGTCAATAATGACACCCAGGTTACGAACTGCAGTAGATGGTGTTGGCGCATTACCCAGTTCGATAGGCCAATGGCGAGGACCCCAGAGATGTTTATTCCGAACCAAGATGACCACCTCGGTCTTCTCCCCATTCAGTTTGAGACAGTTTCTCCGCATCCAGTCGGCCACAAGGGTGAGGCCCGACTTGAGTGCGGAGATGTTGTTCTCGTCTCTCCCTGATAGGGAGAAGACAATCTGGGTGTCATCTGCGTAGGAAAACAGGGTTAGCCCAGCCTGTTCAACTATGGTTGCCAAGGGTTTAACATAAATGTTAAATAATAAAGGGCTAAGGATTGAGCCTTGGGGAACGCCGCGGGTAGATGGGCAGATGGTGGAAGCTGCTTTAGGAGAGAACACTTGAAAACTTCGGTCATTGAGAAAAGACACCAGCCAGGCCAAGGCCTGGCCTGCCACACCTAGAGATTTCAGAGAGTCGATGAGGATGGAGTGTGACACGGTGTCGAACGCTGCGCTCAAATCCAACAGGATGAGCGCCATGGTGTTGCCTTGATCGACACCGTGCCTCAGACTCTCTGTTACCCCCAGGAGAGCTGTCTCAGTTGAGTGCCTAGGCCGGAATCCCGACTGGGAAGGATGGAGAAAAGCAGTGTTTTCGACCAGTTTAGAAAGCTGGGAATTTATATGTCTCTCCAGTATCTTCGAGAAGATTGGCAGCAGAGATATCGGGCGAAAATTGGCAGGGTTGGAAGAATCTGCACCCAATTTTTTTAGTAAAGGTACCACCATGGCGTGTTTCCAAGGTTGGGGGACCTGGGCCTCGCTCAGAGAAGTATTTAGTAATTTAATAAGGATAGGGTGAGTGAGGGGATCTAATTGTTTTAGTACTTTGGCCGGGAGAGCGTCCCGTGGGGAGCCTGATCGCACACTTTTTAAGCAGGACACAAAAGAAGTGGCATCTAAAGGCTGCCAGGTAGTGATTACTGCATCAGTGGTGGTATTCACCAGTTCCTGGACCGTAGCAGGGGCAGTGAAAGTGGTCTCTGAGGGTGTAGTAAAATGATCGTAAATAAGATCAACTTTGTTTGTAAAGTAATCTGCTAGGGACTGACATTGGGCGGCATCAAGAGCCGGAGGGGGAGGAGTGGAATTAGCACCATTCAGTTTTTTTACAACAGAGAATAGCGCCTTAGGACAGTTTTGTGCATCAGTCACTGTTTTTTTAGTGTAATTTGCTTTAGCAGTTTTGAGCTATTATGGTACTTTTTCAAGGCTTCTTTGTATATGACTTTGCGTGAAGGAGAGTAGCCTTGTCTCCATTTACGCTCCAAGGTCTTACATTGTGAGCGAAGGCTTTTAAGTTGTTCCGAGTACCATGGGGCCGGAGGATGGTGTGAAACTGCAGACTTTGATTTCATTGGTAGCGCCCGATTGACAGCATTGGTTAGCCAGAGTTCAGTGGCACGGTTGAGAGCAGCAACTGGTGCATCAGTACACGGGAGTGTTTTGATCAGTAGTTTATTGAGTTCTGGTATGTTGACCTTCCCCCAATTCCGAACTGGCCTCGGGCTTTCCACCTCAGGTCTTATTGCTGTTTCAGCCATATCTAAGGAGAAAGGGACAGCTAAGTGGTCGGACCAATCAATTTGTAGAGCTTCACAAGAGCAGTCTAGGGACAAATTGGATAGGATTGGGTCCAGTAAATGCCCAGCACAGTGTGTAGGACCTGTGTTATGTAGTTGAAGGTTAAAAGCTTCCAGGGTAGAGAGGAGCTGATTCCTATATGGGCATTCGTGATCATCTAAATGTATATTTAGGTCCCCTAAGATTGTAAAATTTGACGCTTTAAGCATTACCGGAGCTAGAAGGTCCGGTAATGATGTTATCCATGAACTCGCTGTCCCAGGGGGACGGTATACCAATAAACCTGACAGCGTAAATTGGGGGGTAATGGACAATTTAAATAGGGCTGATTCGCAGTCTTTTTGGGTGGCATCTACCAATTTACAGGTATATACAATCTTGTAGATAATTGCAATACCACCACCCCTGCCAGAAACTCTATCCTGACGAAGAATGGCATAATTAGAGGGAATGGCATCTGCAATATCCGGACCTGAGCAGTCCCTGAGCCAAGTCTCGGTCAGGGATCTGCAGTTTATACTCCAGAAACTTAACGGGGGGCGAGAGGAAACTGTCCTGGGGCATACCTGTCTTTTTCGTCTACCTTGATGTTGCAGAGATCTGCATTTGGTAGGAGTTTTTAATGAGAAGTCACAGTGAGGACAGCTAAACTTATAAGGGGGGAAAGGGTAGATGGAGCAGTTGTTATTGGGAGTACCCCGTAGCGCATATAACTCTTCAAATGAGTATGCGAGAACCATGATGGAAATAGTGGCTTTACTCACCAGAAGAAGAGTATGCCAGAGCCCAGAGCCCGGCCTAGCGCGGACGGGCGCAGACGGGCTGGACTCTGGCGTGACTCCGGCGGGCATCCGGCGCGTCCGCTTACGCGGAGAGGCCCTTCCCTTTTTAAAGAAATCTGGAGCGCGTCACGGCGCAGCCCGACCCAATATGGCCGCTGTCCTGCCCTCGCCTCCCCGGGACCAACTCTCAGTGTCAACACTCAGCTGAGAGTGGCCCAGACAGCAAAGGGAGGTGAGGAGACAATTACAAGTGCAAGCGCTTATTAAAATCAAGCGAGAGGTAAATTAACCCACAAGTTTAAATGAACATAAAATGCTTATTATTTCAAGCGTAGCGTAGCGCTGCTGGCAATCAAGACAGGAAAAGCGTAAGAACCTCCGGCTTTCCGCCTCAGAGGGTGAAAATGCTAACCTGTTTCCAGGAAGTGAGCCCTTTTTAAAGAAATCTGGAGCGCGTCACGGCGCAGCCCAACCCAATATGGCCGCTGTCCTGCCCTCGCCTCCCCGGGACCAACTCTCAACGTCAACACTCAGCTGAGAGTGGCCCAGACAGCAAAGGGAGGTGAGGAGACAATTACAAGTGCAAGCGCTTATTAAAATCAAGCGAGAGGTAAATTAACCCACAAGTTTAAATGAACATAAAATGCTTATTATTTCAAGCGTAGCGTAGCGCTGCTGGCAATCAAGACAGGAAAAGCGTAAGAACCTCCGGCTTTCCGCCTCAGAGGGTGAAAATGCATGAGTATTAGAAAAGGAAAATAAAGAAGCTAAATAATCTGATTATCTATCACTTCACATGGGATGTATTTGATGACATATGGGATGACTTTAGGTGCTTTGCTTATTATGGAGTGAACAGTGATACCCCCACACATGAATGACGTACTACTACTAAACTAAAGTTATTAAGAGAGGTAGGGAGTGTCCACCGTAATAACCGGATATATGCTGTGCTTGCAGTTGCAATACAAACTACTGCTACTATTCATGGTAGTATTTGGACAAAATTACAACTTCTTTTCCTTGCCTTTCCTACACTGGGACGGACGTGCGGGTGCGGTGTTACATGCTCTTCAAAGTAACACTTAGTTCATCCAAAGACCGTCTACTCTCTCTAGATACACATATGCTATCTAAGAGTCAGATAGTACCATGAATGATCCAGGCATCCATCCATTCAATGTATATGCACACATACAGTTTCTGTTTCAGCCACCCAGGCTGTTCTCCTTACACCCATCCTTGCTTCATCATTCACCCAGCCATGCACCATACCATATTCTTTCCTTCCCAGCCACCTCGGGGACCAAGCAAACACATATCATTCTTCTTTGCCAGTCATCATTACATTTCTCGTCCTTCCACACTTACTTACACCCTTCTTTCGCTTTTTCGTTCAGCCCTTCCATCAAGTTCACCTCAGATCTGATTGGGATTCTTCTCGCCAAAAACTTCACAGCTAAGTCGAAGTACATTTAGAGGAGCCTACTACCTGGTTTATTTATAATACACCCGTGCAGAAAGCACACTCTGCAGTCTTCAATCTCAAATGAGTAAGGAATGTATAGCTTACCTCTGCTCGCCACCACCGTGTCATCCCCCACAGATTTGTCCGGCACTTGCACCGCCTCCTCCCCAGAGTTGTCCTCCTCGTCCAATGCCACCACCACCTCGACGCTGGCCCCGCCTCCAGATGTTCCACCTACAAAGTACATTTAATAATGTTAGAATACACCACTCACTACTATATAATATTTGGTCTAGGAGGAAGAAAGAAATGTGAAAAAAACAGTATACAATTTAATAATTTGTGACTGTCTACTGTAAAGTAAAAATGTCCCTTTTTCCAGGGAAGGCTGTTGTCTTGCTGCACTTTTTGGCACAACTGATGAATGCTTGCTTTTTATTTTTAACACGCACCACTTTTTCTCCTAACAGACAGAAGCTTGACTTCTAAGAACACGAGCAGGATCAAGTTCAAACCAGGTGAGAGCTCGGCTCGACCACGAGAAATGTGTCTAATTAATTGTCAGCACTAAGCACTTTTCCATTTCCAGTTAAACGTTTACTTTTATGACAAACTTGATTTCAATAAATGTGTTTACTTTTAATAAAGCTTTTAAACTCAAATAGACTCTGTGGTTTTTGGTCCTCCAGACTAGAGTGGATGAGCTAAAGGTTTTGGAATTTTTGCAAGCATAAGTCCGTGCCTCTGCCATCGGTGACTTTGGGAGCTAAATGACTCTGCCACACTATCTAGTCAGTAAGGAGATTGGGGGTTCAACTACAAAGTCTGTTATCACTGAGGTTTGTGGAAAGTCTAACAGCACCTATTATAATTGATAAGCTAAGCAATGCATTATTTAGTGTCCATAGTTCTGTTTGTGCAGATTTGTCCCTGCAACAGTAGTAGAATGGATTGTCCTCCTATCCAAACCAAAAGTAAAGTAGTATCTTATTCTTTCTTGGTGGTCATTCACCTTTTTATTGTTGGCAATTGTCAAAGCATAAACATTTAGAATACTTGAAAAGACATTATGGACAATCCCAGAGGACTGCACTCAGTGCATAGAGCTATTGCTGACTAGAATGGGAGTCCAATGGAAATGCCAAATGTGCAATCTTAGTTAGCTACACAGACAGACTAATAAGAATAATCTAGTAATACTACACGGAGTCATAGTCGAGGCAGGATAAGAATTTAGATCCTGTCTACAAGAAGATCAAAGACGATTTAGAAAAAATCGAATGAGGAACGCTAGGAAAAAAGAAGTACTCTATATTAAAATTAAAACTTACTGGGGCCAGCAAAGGAGCCCTCGCCTGCCCGGTCCTGGCCTGCATCGTCAACAGCACCCTCCTCCTCCTCCTGTGTCCTCATCTTGCCCCTGGGGGAACCAAATTAAACAACCAAATTAAACATTTCAAAAGAACTAACAAAATATTTTTGCGAAATTGCAAATAGACAACTACTCCACGGGATATATTATTGACCAATCTCATGTGGTCGACTACGTTATTACTTTAGTATTGCTTGATTTGCGGACCGTCGAATTGGAAATTACCTTATGTAACTCCCTAAACAAAGTACTAAAAAGGTTTGCCTAGGATTGGCAGGCAGCAGTCCGCAGCACGCGAAGTGACAGCCAAAGTCCATCGTGATTGAAGATCAGCGACAACACTAAAGTTTCCTACTACATTAACCAGTCATTAAAATACTCAAACTATCAATCCACCACCACTATTTCTTCTTATCGCCATGTGTACAAAGGAAGGACTGGACTTGAGTCTGTAGGGGCTGATTGAGAAGCCCCTTGCGGCTCTTTTGCTCCATTGTTGCGTGACTTTTGTGACACAGCGACAGCACAAAAGAGGCGCAATGGTGCGGAGTATATTAACAACGTGACGCATATGGGAGATGCATCACGTTGTAAAGCCCTGCGCCAATAGGGGGCGTTCCGGCGCTAGGTAGGGCGTTCCTGAGCAGGAACGCATCCTAAAAGTGGCTGAGGGAAATCTACAAGATTTCAATCAGTCACGTTGAGGACAATGATGCGTGACTCAAACCCTGCGCCTGCTTGAAGCAGACGTACGGCTTGACGCAGCATTGGGGAGATAGGGCACCCCAGAGCATTGATGGAGCTGCACCATCGTTGCGACGCAACTCCAGCAATGCGCCGCCTTTACGGCACAGATGCGTAACGCTTTGGTGACGTTTTGGGCCCATGGTGCGCCGCATTGTTAATACGGCGCACCATGGGTGATGGTGGCGTGACGCACAATTACTGGCGCATCCCTGCTACTTTGCAGGGATGCGCCGGTAATGAAAAATCTGAACCTTAGTGTGTAGCATTACGCAGTTCTTTAAAATACACTCATACATAATTTCACAGGCCAATGAAATGAACACAAAATCTAAAACAAATAAGCATAGTAGCAACACTACTGAGAAGAAGGAGAGCAGTGTACCTGAAATGCACAGAAGATTTTGAATTATAATTTACCTACAATGTAATGAGCAGCATTATTGCTCTTGGTAAAAAACAAAAATTTGCAATATAATAACACAGCAGGAGAAAACATAGTAGTAAAGAAATAGCTACTACTACTCACCAAGCCCAGGGCTCTCAAGGCCAAGGAGGTCAAGCAGATCTCGCTCACGGGTCAGGACATCCGTCCAGCGGTGGGTGGCCTGGTTGTAGGTGTGCCAGACCCGAGAGTGGTGGTAAATGGCCTGGCACGCCTTCTCCCACCGCTTCCGGCGCTCCCGGACCCCGTACCCGGCCCTGATCTTGCCGCCTCCCATGATGGTCCTGGGGAGGCGGCGCTGAACATAAAAAATGAGTTGGCCCACCTCCTCCGGGGTAAAGATCTCCCTGGGTACGACCTCCTCCCCCCTCAAACGCCCGCACGGGAGCCGGACACGGGGTGCGGGACCCTCCCCCTTCTCGGGATGCTTCCCGGCTCCCTTCACCATGGTCTGGGCGGAAAGGAATAAAGAAAATAGAATAGGGAAGAGAAGAAAAGAAAAGAGTTTAAAAAAGTAGTTTAAAATTAACAAAAAGTAGCAGTAAACACAAAAATATAGGGCTAGAAAAATAGAGGGATAGATAATAAGTAAAATAGATTAAAAAAAAACTTCAAACAAGCAAAGGATGGCAGAGATTTAGAGAGGATACAAAGACCATGCCCAGAACCATAGCAATGAATGAGAAACAAGATGGCCGCGCCCGTTCACGACCGCGCGGGTAAGTTCGCGCGAGATTTTCCTTGCGAACACACGCGAAACTGTACTGGCAAGCCGCAGACTTTGCGAGATTACACGTCGCGCCCGGAAACGGAAATACGTCAGGCAAACAAGATGGCCGTGCCCTTGAACGACCGCGAGGGTAACTTCGCGCCTTGCGCTATGAGCGGCTCGCAAAAACGCACAAAACCTTGCGAACTAACACGCCGGAAAAAAACTAAATTGCATATTCGCACGAATTTGCGGCTTCCGAATCCGATCTCGCGAGTGTTCGCGCCCCGCAAATCCCGCGAAATTGCAGTAAAACGTGTTTTGCAAAACTGAAAGCACCCGGCAGGTGCAAGAGTTCAAACTCATCATTAGTAACAATTCCCTGTAGTGCTTCCTGACTGGGGCCCCTCCAGAATTCAGTTGCTAGTTGCAACAATTGTATGACCCTGCTCTGACCCTCACAGCAGGCTCATAGAATAGCTACAAGTAGGCCACAAAGGTTCTGGAAAAAAAATGCACTGCAACAGAAAGCAAATTACAGATAAGGAAGCAGGTGCCAGACTGGAATTTTAAAACATTGACACATTAATAAACTAACCCCAAATTAATTCATGTCAGTTGAAGCAGGGCTGGTGTGCTTGCTTTCCCCCCCCATAATCTACAGTGATGATGAACCAGAGGGTGGCATTGATGTAACAGAGGGTTGCAGTGGTGAAATAGAGGGTGCTGGGAACCTGTGATGATGAACCAGACGTAGATACAACATAATCGCGACCGTTGCGTGCCGAAATGTAAGTTCGCAATTGCGAACTGGTACGAAACCCTCGCGAACTGGCAGAAATCCTTGCGAACGCAAAAAAAAAATCCGCAAATTCGCTAGAATTCACGGATTTTGCGGATTGCGAGTTCGCAAATCCGCAAAATTCGCGAACGCGAGATTCGCAAAATTCGCCCATACTTAATATCAATGCAATCTCTTGGTCCGCATAGAGAATCTGCCTTCATGCTGAGCATGGGTCGATACTTAACTCCGGATAAGCTTCGCAAGATTTTCCTGCACACCACAAATAAATGCTAGAGGCACTGTGATCGAAAGGGAATATGTTACATATTTGGCAGATTGTCCTGGAATACACATATTTTGGAAGAAGGTTCTAGGACCAACAGTGAAATTGTAGAGGATCCAATACCTGGAAACCAGACAACAAAAACCTGGGTATGCGATGTCTAGGATGGGAGGGGTGCTCTGCTGGGGAACTGTATGTTAAAGTACTAATGACTACTCAAGTCATGAATGACACTTGCCAGTCCTTGGAACACACAATGTGGTATTGGCGTATATGGGAAACAATGGTGACAGAAATTTTGATGTCCCAAGAACAAGGATTATTTTCTACGAAGTGGGCAACCAGTATTAACTTATATGGAATAAGTGTTAGGAGAGCTGACATGTCCTCCTAAACTACGAGCCCTACCTCTGTTTGATTATACTTTATTGTTATAACCTTGCACTGAAGAACAAGTAGATTGCTGTGGTACTATTAATGACTAGGGGGCCTTATTACGATGTCCGCCTGACACTGTTGTGGATACGGGTCCAACCAACCTCCGTATGGCGGGCCCAACTGCTGAATTATGATGCAACCTCACATGTTGCAGTCGCAAGCTCCCATACAGAAAAGGGAGTTTGTGTTCATCCCCGCACTACATCGCAGGTACCTCAATGTTTCTGCCACACGGTGCAGAGATCAACGGAGGCTGCAGTAAGAAAGTGGCTGGTGAGTAATGGGAAGAAGACGATTCCCTGAAAATAAAGTCTAACAAGCAGATAGGAAAAAATATATACTGAATAAAGACTAGGACATTGATGTAACTGAAAGGAAGTGAATAATTAAGACTTTGGGGTTGGCTGGCCCACATGAAAGTGAAGTGTAGAGAGAAGACTCTACAATAGAAGCCTCCCTAGGCTGTCTGGACTGAGGAGATGGAGCTCCAGCTGTCTGCTACAGAGAGGGGCCACACCAACGCCTGGTGCCTGCGACTGACACACCTGAAGAGGGGAGCACGATCTGCTGATGTGAGTGGCATGCAGGTGGTAGCCGTGCATGATGTTGGAACAGCAACGGAACCCCGCACCAGCGGCCCCTGCAAATTGTGTGCACTCCTCAGTCACAGCAATGCTGGAATTGCCAGCTGGTAGACCCTTCTAAGGCCGCTGGCGCCAATGGATCGGGCACCAGCATCACTACTTTAGCGTCATCCGAGAAACTGGTGGGGGGGTGAAAATGTCAATGATTCTCCACGTCGGTGGTGCAGAGCTATATGACCTATCCGAACACCACCTTAACACAGATCAGGATGATGACTTTGATGCTGCTGTGGAGGCATTCCATTGCCACTTGGATCCCCAACTCGACCCGATTATGAAAGATTCAAATGAAGCCAAGCCTGGCAAGCAGGTGACGAGTCAGTGGATGTCTTCTATGCATGGCTCTGAAAGTTGGCGAGCACCTGCACCATCATCAACATGCCTGACTAAATAAGGTTTCTACCGATTCAAGGCCAACTGCCCTGCAAAAGCTCATACTCCGACAGCTAGGGAACTCGCTGGACAATATATTGATGCTCGCACAGTCCAATGAAAAGGCAGATCGCAAGAACACGGAGAAAGGTATTGGCAAGAGGGGCAGCCCAGCAAGTGTAGCTGGAATGGTTAAGGTGAAGGAGTAGCAAGTGGATGTCATCCAAAGATGGCCTGCTTGATACTGTGCATCAAAAGCACCCATGCCACCCAAGAAAGTATGCAGTAACTGTGGTCTGATGTACTGGACGGCCAACGTATGCCCGGCACAAGGTGTAGCAAGATCAAGGTGTCTTTGCCTGGCTATATCAGACCAAAGGGCAGAATGCAGGGGCGCAGTACAGAGGAAAAGGGAGCGCGTTGCTACAACAGCTGCATCTGGAAGAGGTGGATACTGGAGGCCCCGCTAATCGTGCTGGCCCCGTTGATCACCCCAAGGATGATGACAATGATGAAGTGTTCACCATCTCATTTTCAGGCAGGAATGGTACCTGTAAGAGCCCCCAACGTTGAGCACTGTTTACATCGGAGGCACCCAAGTCAAGGCGCTGATTGACACTGGCACCACAGTCAATGTAATGGACTCTGCTCAATTCGGCAAGATCATGCTGTAGCACAAACTAGCCCTGAATAAAGCAAGAATCTACACCTATGGGGCACCGAACCCTTGCTGCTAAGAGAAGTCATAGAGGTGTGGCAAAGAGCAATGAAAAGTCGACACGAGCACAATTTCATGTGCCCAGAGGTGCCACTCAAGCTGCAGATATCCTACAAGAATTCCCCAGCTGTTCGAGGGTCTGGGGAGATTGAAAGACCTTTAAAGTAAAGTTACACATTGACAATACTGTGAGGCCCATGGCACTCCGACACCAGAGGGTGCAGTTTCACCTTCAGCTGCAAGTGGAGAGAGAACTGGATCAACTAAAATGACAGGGGGTGATCGAGAAGGTCAGTGGGCCCACTCCCTGGGTCTCACCCCTGGTGATAGCCCCCAAGCCCAAACAACCAGGGGCCCTTTGGACTACTTAGGAATATACCTAGGTGCCAAACTGGGTCCAGAGGTGTTTTAGAGCAATAGTTCTGTGTGCCAGTAGGTATTGCTATGTGGATTGGGGTTGACTTTGTTCTGCCTAATAGGTGATGATGAAGCAGCATATAAGCTCCACACTTATACATCAAAAGTTTCTTTCTTGACTCTGTCCGCTCCCTTAGAGCCCAACCAGAATCAAAAATACCACTGTGTAGATTCCTAATGGGACCTTTTTAGATTGAAAGGAGATCTTCCCACAGAACACGGAGGTGAGGGGGCAGTGCAGAATCAGCAGTTAGATACTATATCGACCAGAAGGAGCATTACCAATGTAAGTAACTTGCTCTTCCTTTAGAACAGATACCAAAGCAGTACATCCCAAGGTGATGGGTGTGTGGAATGGCTTATATCAATAAGTCCTGCAGGACCAAATGAGTGAAATGCACTTCCCTGCGGACCTGGCTGTCAAGGCAGTAGTGTTTCATGATGTGTGCACAGATGCCCACGTAGCAGCCTGACATATCAAGAACAAGCACTCCACGTGAAAATACAGTGGTAGCAGACTTGTCTCTGGTGGAATGGACCCTCAGTCCTTCTAGAGGCTGCTTCTTGGCCCTTGTGTAGCAGATCTTAATGCAGAGTGCTAGCCACCTTCACAAAGTCCTTGCCTTAGCTAGCACTGTGCTTGGCCTGTGTCTTTAGCAGCACAAGTTTCTCCATCTGCCTCATGCTCAATATTAAAACCAGCGTTAACCTCTCACAGCAACAGGATCAAGCTCAGCTTTCCTTTTATGGTCAGAGTCCATTGCACATTCAGGATGGCCAACAGGAGCAGTGGGGCTCCTGCGCCATGCGTAGGCTCTGGAACAAGAGCAACAAAGTCTCCTCAAGGAGAACCAGTCCGCCTCCCGCAACTGGACCCCCGTTACACAACCCTCAGACAGTAGCCAAGCGGCACCTGAGAAACCAACGTCATCCCCATATGGGCCCCTGAACACAATGCACGGGGAGAAATGCTTTCTCCTTGCTCTCGCTGTTTCAAGTCCACGCCAGTCAACAACCTCACAGTCTTGCTATGCCAGCACCGATCCTGTTGCCCCTCAGGTACTCACTTCCACTGGCTCCTATGTTTGCCTGGCAACGTTTAGTGCCATTCCTACTCCAGCTGCCTTCAGAGTGTCATTTGGATAGGGGGGGCAGTTCCTCGCATCCTCTTCATAGAAAGTGGGGGCCAAGACTCAACCCCAACTCCACTGTCAGTCCCGATGTGTGCTCCACCAACCCCGGATCCACAGGGCTGAACACTCCAGCAGCAGAGAACACAGCACCAGCCCCCACTGACAACACCACAGCCAGCAGCAGACAAGGGAACAACGCCCTCCCCAGTTATATCTCCCACCGCTGCCCCCCCGTCTGTGCCACTTCCTCCTAGCCCTGGTCAACTTGGCCTGCATAGATTATTGAGCGGCCATGTTGGCGCAGGACACACCTTTCCTCATTATCAGTTCTTTCCACTGTCAGGCGCCAAACAACAATTATAAAGGAGTCTACTGCTGCTGCATGTATTCTATGCAGCCTTCGAGGTCATCTTTTATGTATTTGGGCCCATTTCATGTAGGATTTTTGCAGAGGTGGAACTGTGCCCATGCTCAACATGTGCTGTCCACTATATTGGCAGACTAGGCCCTCCCTGATGATCTTGTTATCCACATGAAGGATATCATTTGTATGCCTGCACCATATCCAGCTACTCTTCCTTTTGAGCAGGAAAGGACCTTCCGGTTATGGATTCTCCCCCATTCGTATGCTGAGCTGGAACCTAATCATCCAACTGAGCAATTCCTTTCAGTGCTACTGAAAGCTAGGGAGACCTTGAATTTCACTTCTCCATCTAAAGCTCTGTTTTGGGGAATGTTTAGAAAACAGGCTCCTGGAATAGAGTTTCCTTTGATGGGCCAGATGATGCTACATAGACAAGACAACATTCAGATGCATTTACAAAAATTCTTTACATGTTACTTACAAAATGTCAACCAAGAACAACTTAACCGTACAATCATTTTGTGTGCAATAGAAGACTATAGGGTGTCAGTTTTGTTTCTAAAAAATATTTAAATATCTTGTAAATGAACTGTACAAATATATCAAAATATATTTCAGTAGTTGGGAATGCACTTTTTAAAAATTCTAATGTGTTATAGAAAGAAATATTTTAATAAAATTAAAAGAAATCAGAACACATTATTTGATGTACAAATAATAAATATTTGCGGAAATGCAATTTCCCATTATTATTTATATAGTTTTATCAGTAAACCTGCATGCCATGAACCATGAACCAACAGGCAAGTGAGGGGTCATGAGTACCTTTTATGTGAGCTAGATGTTTATTATACACTGTGCAAATGTTTAGTCTATTAAATCACACATAAGACCTTTTGTACAGCAGACATGCGAAACTCAAATATTTGAAGGTGCTCTCATATTTAGTTATTAAAAAAAGGTGACTCAATGAAAAAGTATTTGCCTGGGATCACACAATTTGGACAAGTTTATCGGTCAAACGCATTTCGTTCCTTTTAGGTCGAGTAGATTATTCAAGTCACTAGATCTGCAGGTCTGTTAAGAAATGCTGACAAATTAGCAGCTTCCTTTTTACTCCTGATGCTACAGCACAACTTCTCTAATGGCTTTCAGAAGGCAAAGTAGCAGCAGCTTTGCGACCACTGCAAATTAACAAAATTAGACAGAGCAGCAAGAGCAGCTCATGGGTTGTGCGTCATTAAGTCAGGGGATTTTATTTACTGCCAAACTGTATATCAGGTCCTTACTTTCACCGTCAACAGATACATAAGCAGCAGCTATTACATGCTTTAAAGGCTTCCAGATTCAGGCAAATATTTCAAAAACCCAGCAGGTGACAGGCAAGTAGCATAGATCATGGTTCACACCTAAAGTAGCCACTTCTTCAAATACTCCAATTCCTGACAAACCCAAGAACTCGGGCTGACACCCCAGTGAAGTTATTAAAGCAGTATTCCCAGATGGAAGTATGTAGTCCTTGCACCACAATGGAAGTAATCAATGCACATCACTTCAGTTGGTGTCAGCATTATCAAGTACTGTAAGGTTATGGATCTTATTTAAGAGCCTAGTTCATACCTTCAAAAATCTCAGAGGTCATTTCTGGAACTTCTAGAAATAGTTTTCTGACTTCTTCTGTATAAAACCGAGTTACATATGGATATCAAAAAATGCCAAGTTGTTTTACCCTACGGTACTTTATTTTACCCAAAAGGGCCAGGGGCATTCTACCAATGTAAGATCCATATGGCGAGAAACCAATGCTGATTGTGGAGTCCTTCTACACGGGTATGCTAACTCAACAGTCTTCAGAGGGCATGCGGATAGGGGATTGAGGACATATGAAGAGCTCCAGGATGTATCAAAAGTTGATCTGGTTTAGCCCTGAAAACACACAAAAAGTGCTTGAATAAATCTCATTCACAGGTAATTACTCTGGGCCACATCCCAGTCCATCATTCTTATGCACACCATGTCACCTTAGTTTGGAGCAGCCAGTCTTGTGCAAATAAGTCTTGACCCTGCTCCAATGGGTACAATCAAGTCCAAACTGCCTGGCCAGGTCCTTCCTGAACCAGAACACAACCAAGTCAGGACCAGTTTGCCCTAGTTAGGGCTCATCAGCCAGGTATAGCTTGTTTTCAGTGACACAGTGTGCAGTGGACCACATTTGGGCATACCCGTCCCACTTAGGGTGACACACAAGAGTATACAAAAAATGATGAGTGGTACGCTCAAATTAATTTCAGCTACTGGTAATTACTCAGGCAGCATCTAAGTCCATTGTCCTTTTACACACCATGCTACCTCAGTTTGGACTCAACCATATGCAAATAAGTCTTGGCCCTGCTCCAATGGGAGCTGTCCAGCCCGACTGCCAGGCCAGGTCCTACCTAAACGATTGGACCTAAGCGTTGTCAACAGAGATTTCTGCCCTTTGGCCTAATGTCTGCTTCGTATTCAGAGGTGATGTCTGAGAAGTGATGGCAAATATCTTTCTCTTCAGGCAATACATCTCTTTCCCTCCTTCAACATCTGGGAAATCAGAGTTCAATTTACTAAGCGCTTCCCAGGAGAACCTTTGTTTCTTCTGCCACATATTTTTTTAGCTAAGATTTTCAATTAGCTGGACATATATGTTGTAATTCCAGTGCTTTCTATCTATAGTAGCAGTGATAGTCTCCTCTATTGCTCTCACATTTCTACCTCCAGGGAGAACTATCTCCCTAAGGCAGGCCCTGAGGGTCAGACTGGGTTTAGTTTATGAAACTCATTACAAGAGGATGACACTTTCAAGCCAAGAATTAATTTCACTGGTGGTCTCTAGAGACCAACATATTAGAGGGAGTCTTCATGTAAGCTCTGGAAGATGTTTCCTTCCATCATTACAAAGGATCGAACAGAATTTCACCTAAATCAAGAAATTAGTTGTGCCATCTTTCAACAAGTCATCTTCCTTCATCAACTGAAGAAATATTACACGTCTAAGTCTCTCTAAACCTCTAGAATGTAACCTTGAAAAGATCATCATGGCTTCGGAGAATCTGTTTGTAACACGCGATGGTCTTTCTCAAAGCAACCAGCCGGTAAAGCCACTCTTGTTTCATTACAACAAAGGCATCATAAATGGCCTCCCAAAAGCACCTTCCCACTGCAGATATTTGCCGAGCAATAACACGAACCACTCCACAAGCTATTTGCAGGCGTTGCTTGCTGAATGCTTCTTTCAGAAAATATCCAACTTTAAACCATGACGTTTTGCATGACCTGGTCAGGCATATCCCATTTTACTTCCCCTCCTAGCAGCACTGAGGACTGTGAACTCATATTTCAAACCAGTTGCAAAGGTGGAAGAGCAAGACAACCGAATAAGGAAAACCTAGGTTCGTAGAGACCCCGTTACTCTTGGTTAACCTAGTCATCCTCGCATATACCAAATATGCAGGAGTTTATTATGGAATTTGCCATCACATGGGTAATGAGTGGGAAGTGGTTGTATGCTGCAAAGGAAGGTTTAACAAGCATTGGCAGTGTGTTGGACCTGGAGATACCAGATCACATGAGGTAGCCTGACACAGCGTAGGAAGGTCATTCCAAAGGCAAAAGTGTTAAGCTTGCATCGCACTCTCACAGAAACCCAGCGTCCATCCACTCAAAAATGACACTACACCAGTTTAGAAAAATACGGTTCACTTTTATAAAAGTTCTTGTATACTCTCTCTTATTCCATCAGACTGTTTTGTCACTACTCACATCAAGTACTTCTCCCCCATTCAATTCCACAATACATTGTTACTTAGACTCAATGGGGTCAACAAGTGCATTATGAACTCTAAAAAAAAAATAAGGCAATTTCTTGGTTAAACTGACTTGGCACCTTAGGAAGAAAGAGTCTTTCACCTTCAAAGAAACAGGGAAGTATTCACATGTGTTCCGTTGGAAGATCAACTACTACAACTTGCTTAGTTAAATTGAATCAGGAGATTGACAAGGTAATGTCAGAGTATTCTTCCCCTTCCCCCCTCTGAAAGAGAAAGGATAAACAACAATCTCAGACAATATCAGGACTATGAGGGTTCAATTGTCTCGTTCCACTTTGACACCCTTCTTTACTTTACTTCACTTGTTCCACATTAGTACGGGACCCGGTGGCTTCCTAGTCTCAGTTTCCCTCTCTTGCCAGATCAGCTTCCCCGGCCAGCACTTCAATGTTTTCAGTATTCAAATGGGGGAGGGGGGGTCTCCCTTCCTGGAGCTTTTGATGATGGTCCCCGGTCCCTCAAAAGCCTGCAGTTCCCTCCTTACTTGTGGTCGACAGTGTTTTGGTTTAATTCAGCCGTCCCTGTGCAGTTGCAGCTGACCAGAGCGTGCCGCCAGACTCTCTCTCCCCAGCGACGCCTCCCTCGCAGGCCAGGCCGAATGTCAACCAAGCCGGCACCGAGGGGAGGTCGCACTGCATTAGTGGCTCCGCTGGTTTCTCTTCCGCCGAGCTCTTCTTCTAGCCGTTTCCCTCGACTCCCTGGCAAACGGCGTCACTGAGCAGGCGCGGGAGAGTAGCGGCTTTAGACAGCTGCCACCCCCTTCTTCTCAGGCAACCAGCGGCCCTCCTCCGGACCTGCGTGTTCGTAGGTATTTCCTCGCTAGCACTCTGCCCCCTTCCTGGGATAGTGAACGCTGCGCCGGGCCTGCGCAGAATCGCACCTCCTCAGCGTCACCCCGTCACACACTCCGTCACGCTACCTCAGCAACCTCCGACTGTCCCTGGCCTCCCAGTCAGAATCGGGCTGTGGGACAGGCGGAACACACCCCAGTGTTCACGTTTCTCTCCACCAGGTTTACCAAGAGCGGAGGAAGATTCTCCCAGCCGCGCTTCTAAGTGAAGGTGAGGGGAGACTTGCTGGGCCAAGTGCAGGCGGCAGGTGGACACGAAGGGGGGGGGGGGGGGGGGGTAACTGGTTCCCTCAATCCCTTCGCTAACCTTGTAGAGTTTCTCAAGGTTTTAGTAGCTCTCAGGTACTGAACAGTGGGGCTGACTTCCACTCAACTCAACTCCCCTAAAAGTCTCTTAAGTTCACCCCAGGCTAGGGGTTTTAGTCCTTCTTGACTCGAGAGGACTTCCTGTCCAGGGTCAACAGGAACGCAATTGAACAGGGTCAGGTCTGCACGAAGGGGGGGCGTGATAACAGTAAGGAGGCAACCCTTAGAAGAAGTCCACCCTCTGAATGTCCAACCCCACCTAGCGCCACAGCCTGTACTCCCACTGGCTCTCTCTCTGTATGACAAAATGGCCGCCCTACAGTTGGCCTTTTAAACCCCTAGCCCTAAGTGTCCAGAACGGGCCTGAAGGTTCTAGATCCCCCATATAAGTCTATGGGCCAGCCCCTGAGGTAATCAGTGGTGGCAGTTACCAGCCACCATTTTGTGTGACTACATGTTCATTGTTAGAGGGGCCATCTAGGCCTCAGTAAAAGTATGAGGTCAAGGTAGCACCCACCCCCTAGGACAACACTAAAAATCTCAGTGGACATAAAAAAATGAAAAGTACTAGGAGGCAAAAGGGGACAAAATAAATAAATAAATAGGAGGGACCACCCAAAGGGCTGACAGGTCTAACACGCGTCCCCCCCCCCCCCAGCTGAAAGTGGGGAGAGCTACCCAACCCCTTGGGAGTTCTCATCACTAAGGCGGAAATACCTGGAGAGACCGTCTGCATTGGCGTGGTCCACTCCAGGTCGATGTTCCACCCGGAAGTCCATTCCCTGTAGGAAGATAGACCATCTCAACAGCTTGGGATTCTCTCCCTTCATTTGCATCAACCAACGAAGGGGTTGGTGGTCGGTCTGAACCAGGAAGTGCGTGCCAAACTTCTTCAGAGCCCATCCCACTGCAAAGGCTTCCCGCTCAATTGCACTCCACTTCTGCTCCTGGGGAAGCAGTCTCCTGGACAGGAAGACAACAGGTTGATCCAGACCCTCTTCATTGAGTTGCGATAACACTGCCCCAATGCCATGCTCTGATGCGTCTGTCTGGACAATGAATTCCTTGGGAAAATCCGGAGCCCTTAGGACTGGTGCTGCACACATTGCTTGTTTCAACTTTTCAAAGGCTTGCTGACAAGCCTCCGTCCAGACTACCCGTCGAGGTTGCTTCTTGGATGTAAGCTCAGTTAGGGGTGCCACAATGGTGCCATACCCCTTCACAAAGGGACGGTAGTATCCTGTGAGGCCCAGGAAGGCTCGGACCTCAGTCTGGGTCTTGGGGGGCTCCCAGGGCCATAATAGCCTCAATCTTCGCCTGGAGTGGCTGCACCGTTCCCCTGCCCACCAAGTGGCCTAGGTACACAACCGACCCTTGCCCGATCTGACATTTACTGGCCTTGATTGTCAAGCCAGCCTGTTTCAGGGCCTGGAGAACAGCTTGTAGATGACACAAATGATCCTCCCAACTGCTACTGAAGAGAGCAATGTCATCCAGATAAGCAGCAGAAAAAAGCCTCCATTTCAGAGAGGACCTGGTTCACCAGCCGCTGAAAGGTGGCAGGGGCGTTCTTGAGCCCAAAGGGCATTACACAGAACTGGTAGTGGCCCTCAGGCGTGGATAACGCTGACCTTTCCTTTGCTCCATCTGTAAGGGAGATCTGCCAGTACCCTGAAGTGAGGTCAAAGGTACTCAAGTATTGGGCAGCTCCCAGCCGGTCAATAAGTTCATCCCCCCTAGGGATCGGATGTGCATCAGTTTTGGTCACTGAATTCAGTCCCCGGTAATCCACACAGAACCTTAGTTCTGGAGTGGTGCCCGGTGGGGCAGCTTTTAGTACCAGAACCACCGGACTGGACGATGGGCTCCTAGAAGGTTCAATTGCTCCTAGCTCCAGAATCTTAGTGACTTCACTGTGGATGCTGGCCTTCACCTTGTCTGACAGCCGGTAAATCTTAGACTTCACAGGTGGGCTGTCTCCTGTGTCCACGTCATGGGTACACAGGTGGGTCCTTCCCGGGACAAGGGAGAACAGCGAGGAATATTGCTCCAGGACCTGGCGGCAGTCCCTCTGCTGTTCAGGAGTCAGGGATGGTGAGAGAATCACTTCCTCCACCGACCCATCCTTTCCCTGAGACGAAAAGAGATCAGGGAGAGGCTCGCTTTCCGCTTCCTCTGCTCCATCAGTCACCATCATTAAGATGACCTCCTGTCTCGCGTGGTAGGGTTTGAGACGATTGGCATGAAGCCCCCGTAGGGGCTGTCGAGGGGTCTTAAGATCCACCAAGTAAGTGGCCTTACCCTTTTACTCCATCACCTCAAAGGGACTTGTCCAGCGATCCTGGAGGGCACTTAGCTCTCCAGGCTTCATCACCCACACTTTCTGGCCAGGCTCCAATTCCACCGGGTGAGCATTGTGGTCATACCACTCCTTCATCACTGCTTGGCTGGTTACCAAGTTGTCAGAAGCTTGCTTCCACAACTTAGCCATTTGGCTCCGGAAGGCCAGTATATAGCTCACCACATCCTGGGGAAGCTTCCTGGGAGTCTTTTCCCATCCGTCTTTCACCAGGCTGAGAGGTCCACGCACAGGGTGCCCATACAAAAGCTCGAAGGGGCTGAAGCCCACTCCCTTCTGTGGCACTTCCCTGTAGGAAAACAACAGACTGGGTAGGAGGACGTCCCATTTCCTCCGCAGGCTCTCAGGCAGACTTCTTATCATGCTTTTCAAGGTCTTATTGAACCTCTCCACCAGACCATTGGTCTGTGGGTGGTAAGGAGGGGTGACCCGGTAGGTAAACCCACACTCCTTCCACATAGCCCGCATGTAAGCTGACATGAAGTTGGTCCCCCTGACGGACACAACTTCTTTGGAGAAACCCACTCGGGTAAAGATCCCCATCAGGGCCCTCGCCACTGCAGGTGCAGTAATGATCCTCAGAGGAATCGCCTCTGGGTATCGCGTGGCGTGATCCACCAGAACCAGGATGAACCTGTGACCAGCTGAAGTTGGTGGATCCAATGGCCCCACAATGTCGATGCCCACCCTTTCAAAGGGGGTGCTAACGACAGGAAGTGTTTCCAGGGGAGCTTTCAGCTTCATCCCTGTTTTCCCACTAGCTTGGCAAGACACACATGTCCGACAGTACGTGTCGGATGCCACCCTCATCTGAGGCCAATAAAAGTGGGGGACAAGCCGGGAAAGGTCTTGTCATGTCCTAAGTGTCCTGCCAAGGGTATCTCATGAGCCAATTCTAAAAGAAAGGCTCGGTAACTTTGAGGGACAACCAAGGCCCGTGATGAACCGTGCACGGGTGCCTTAGGTTCACTGTAGAGGAGTCCATCCTCCCAGTAAATATGGTAATTCCCAGTAACGTTCCCTGCTGCCTGGGCTTCAGCCTGTCGCCTCAGTCCCTCAATGGTAGGGCACTCCTTCTGGCTCTTACAAAACTCCTCCCTGGTAGGCCCTCCTTCAACATGCCACTCGGCAGGGATTGGTAGGTTCTCCAGGGAGACAACATCCCCCTCCGCGGACTCCTGGTCCACCACCACAGGTGGCCTATCTGTCTCACGGGGTGTGGATGCCGAGGCAGGCTTCTCCTGTCCCCGAATCTTTCCCTTTTTGGCAGCTGGCTGGGCCTTTGTTCCAGGCTCCAGCCCAAGCGAACTCCCCCTCCGGGTAGTCGCAGACCTTGTGCTAGCACAGGCCCAGGCAGGTGTACCCAGCATCTCAGAATGAGTCCGGTATTCCACCTCCTTCCAAGCATTGTGCTCCATATCATTCCCCAACAGACAATCAACTGGCACGGCAGGGCTTACGGCAACTCGAAGTAGACCTGCAACCCCTTCCCACTCAAATGGAGCCTCGGCCACTGAGTAGTGGCCCATTCTGCCGTCAGCCATCGCGGCGGGGTGGAGTACATGTGGAATCACCTGCTCTGGAGACACCAGTTGACTCCTTACCATAGTCATACTGGCTCCTGTGTCTCTCAGAGCTTCCCCTCTTTGGCCATTGATGGTGATCCACTGCCCATACTTAGTAGTATTTGGGGGCACCTGGATCTTAGGAACCATCTCCCGATCTCCCAGGGACACTAAACTCACTACACTCAACTCAACTCCCCTAAAAGTCTCTTAAGTTCACCCCAAGCTAGGGGTTTTAGTCCTTCTAGACTCGAGAAGACTTCCTGTCCAGGGTCAACAGGAACGCAATCCAGCAGGGTCAGGTCTGCACGAAGGGGGGCGGTGATAACAGTAAGGAGGCAACCCTTAGAAGAAGTCCACCCTCTGAATGTCCTACCCCACCTAGCGCCACAGCCTGTACTCCCACTAGCTCTCTCTCTGTATGACAAAATGGCCGCCCTCCAGTTGGCCTTTTATACCCCTAGCCCTAAGTGTCCAGAACAGGCCAGAATGTTCTAGATCCCCCATATAAGTCTATGGGCCAGTCCCTGAGGTAATCAGTGGTGGCAGTTACCAGCCACCATTTTGTGTGACTACATTTTCATTGTAAGAGGGGCCATCTAGGCCTCAGTAAAAGTATGAGGTCAAGGTAGCACCCACCCCCTAGGACAACACTAAAAATCTCAGTGGACATAAAAAAATGAAAAGTACTAGGAGGCAAAAGGGGACAAAATAAATAAATAGGAGGGACCACCCAAAGGACAGACAGGTCTAACACAGTGCCAATAGGTTTCGCCTCTGGGACCTCCATGCAACAGTTGATGTTGTTGCACCAAGGATATTATGCTGGATAACTACACATCTATGAGGTCCAAAAGGCGAGACCCATTGGCTATGCCAATGCTTGAAACTAGAGGAAAGTATTCAATAATGTATGTAGTGGTACCGTAATTACTTGTGCGGGCACACATCTCTTGGTAAAGTGTCTCATTCTGTAGAAGAGAGCGCAGAGAAGACGACACAGTTCATTGACTCGCATGAGCAGGGGCGAAAGTTAAATAAATGATTTGTAATGGTGCCTGGCCCTGGACATATGCTGTTACCAAACTATCAGACTAAAAAAGAGGATACCATGAACATTTGTGAAATATTAGCCAGTGGAGGTGAACATTTGTAGTGAATTACGGTTGGAGCAGCCCACTCTACAGGAATTGGTAGATTTGTTTAAGGGTTGACAAAAGCATACTCAAACATTAATCAGACAAAGCTAACAAAGCCCGGGGAGATGCTGGTGAGAAGCTTTCTGGTGCAGACAGAGGGTGGAGGGGGGGGGGGGGGGGGGGTACGCTCCGAAAGGGCCTAAAACATAAGCACTTAAATTCTGGATATTTACTATGGAAAATATTTTTATTGTGGTTAGCTTCTGAAAAGCTTTGGTGATTAGTTTGCCGCCGGCGTTATAAGAGAGGGAAGGGACCACTGCTTCCTCCATTAAATTGTCAGGTGAAGTGAGTGTTATTCGAAGCCTTTAATATCAAAACACATTATTGCCCCCGCACCCCGCGTGGGTCAAGTGTTTGCTTCCTTCTCCCACGTGCATAATAATATGCAGATAAAGTCAGCAACTAAATACACCGCAGACCGCACCAGGACATCCTCGCTGTTTCCACAGCGGATGACCTTGGAGGGTTTGGGTGTACGATGGAGTAAATGTTAGTTACTAAGAACAGGCCTTTTCCGCTGAAAGGCTGGTGGGCCTGGTGCAGAGTCGATGAGTCAAGAGGAGAAAAGTGAACAGTGAAGTGTTAGTGACGCGGTGGAGTTCATTAAATAGGATTGATTTGAGATGATTGTTAAATACCTCTTGAGGACCATCTTGTGCATCACTGCCCCCACTCCCCGCAAAGTTATGGACTGGCCTGAATACTGTGGAATTTGAGTGGATATTTTTTTCCCACAGCTCTACAGAGGGCAAGAGATCCAGTAGGCTGCCCCCTATATGCAGATTCTGACCTTTCTTCGTTATCAATGTGATTATATGTTGTGGAAAATAATGCATTTATATCCATACAATAGTGTGGACTCCCTTAATGAGAACTGCGCAAACACTACACCTTCCACAACAGCGACCTTTCCCATAGAAACAAGCTGGTTTTGAGGTAAAGTGTTGCATACTGACGCCCTCTTGTGGCCACCAGAGTCATTGCCATTAGGCAGCTGTCCACAGTCATGTAGTACCGACCCAGCTTGTGGGTTGTGCATTCTTTCGGAGTGTGACTTTGTGTAGGAGACGGGCATTAACGTCGGAGATCCGTGTCAAGCACTACCTGCTCACTTTACAAAACCTGTTGGCCCGCCTCTGCACGGATGACACCGAGTCATACAAGGAAGACAAGAACTGAAGCACAAGCGCGGTCCCGTGAGTGGTGCGCACGCTGGGGAGAGTAGTCTGTTCTTTTTGGAAGCACATACTCGTGCTTGTGGCGCGCGGCCACAAGCACGAGTATGTGTTTCCAAAAAGAGCTGAACGACAGCTAAAGGTCTCCTATGCAGCCCATGCTCGATGTGTAGGGGAGGCCTAAAAAAATAGTAATGGAACAGTATTTTGTTGGATGCTTATTCTGGTCCTGCCTGTGGCACACAACTTTTCAAATTATTGTAAAGGAAGGAGAGCATGGATGAATAGGACTGGAAACATCCTGTAGGCCATGGGTACTCTCTCTCTGGGGCCAAATTTACAGTGTGGTTTGTGGCCGAGGGCAGGGCCGGACTGGGAACCACAACCGGCCCAGGCAAAGTGCTTCACACTGGGGGAGGGAGGGGGGGAGTGGTGGGTGGGGGGGGGGTGGTTGTGGGTGCCGCCGAGCTCTTTGCCAGGGCCGGTTTTTGGCCGATTTTGTTTCAGGGCCGATTTTGCAGCTATACTTCAAAACGGCCCTGTAACAAAAACGGCCCCCAGGGGCCTAAAAACGGCCCCCACCCGTCCGCGCACCGGGGGATTGCCCTGTGCCCGCTATGGCCAGTCCGGCCCTGGCCGAGGGCCGCACCACTGGGGGCAGGGTCAGTGGGGGAGCGGGGTGGGGCTAGAGCAAAGAAAAAACTGTGACCATAAGGCTGAACACAGGCTACTGCAGCGGACGCCTTCATCCACTGAGCCACCAGAACCGGGATACACATCTCTCTCTCTCTCTCTCTCTCTCTCTTTCTGTCTCCCTTCCTCTGTCTGTCTCCCTCCCTCTCTCTCTCTATCTCTCCATCCCTCTCTGTTTCCCTCCCCCTCTCTCTCTGTCTCCCTTCCTCTCTCTCTCTCTCTCCCTCTCTCTCTCTGTCTCCCTCAATCCCACTCACTCTGTCTGTCTCACTCACTCTGTCTGTCTCCCTCTCTCTAACTCTGTCTCCCTCTGTCTGTCTCCGTCTGTCTGCCTCTGTCTGTTTCCCTCTATCGGTCTCCCTCCCTCTGTTGCCCTCCTCCCTCTGTCTGTCTCCCTCTGTCTGTCGCCCTCTGTCTTCCTCCCTCTGTCTCGTCCCTCTGTCTCTCTCTCTGTCTCCCTCTTGGTCTGTGTCCCTCTATCTCCCTCTCTCAGTCTCCCTCCTGGTGTCTCCCTCTGTCTCCCTCCCTCTGTCTCCCTCCCTCTGTCTCCCTCCCTCTATCCCCTCCCTCTATCCCCCTCCCTCTGTCTTTCTCTCTGTCTCCCTCTCCCTGTCTCCCTCTCCCTCCCTCCTTGTCTCTCACTCTGTCTCCCTCTCATCCCCTTCTCGATCTCTCTGTCTCTCTGCCTCGCTGTCTCTGCCTTTGTCTGTCCCTGTCCTGTCTCTGCCTCTATCTGTCCCCGCCTCATTCTGACCCTGTCTCTGTCACCCTCCCTCTGTCTCCCTCTCTGTCTCTTAACGCACACCTCACCCCGCTCTCACTCCCTACTGCCCTCTGTCAGCCTCTGTCACCTCACCCCGTGTGTGTGTCAGCCTGGGCCGAGACAGCTTCCCAGGCACACGCACAGCAGCACCCGAGTACTTCACAGGTCTTTAAAAGATAATTTACAGGTTAATGAGGCTATGTTGTATTTCACCTCTTCTTAGCTCCCCTGCATCTCCACTCTATCGCTGGAATCGCCCGGCCCCAATAGAGCAGAGTCTCTCAGAGTCGCGCTGCTGCAACCGGCAGCGTTTGCGGACACTTTTTTTTAAAAAAAACACAGGTACGATGTCTGCAAGGTCCGCGGGCGCCAAGGAAGGCTTGCCGGGCCGCTGGGGGCCCGCTGGCCGTGCTATGATTACCCGTGCTGTAGGGCATGTTTCCTTACGTCATAGTTAATTTTCTGATCAGTACCACCTTTTAAAACCTAATTTCCTTAGAGAAAACTAGAATGACAGTGCTTTTGTCACAGAATGTATTATTTTGTCCAAGGCACAAGGTCTAAGTGTGTCTTGGTGTCTAAAACATTTTGCGAAAATGCCACTGTTTTTAAAATGTGAAACCCACTATTTTTTTACTGAACTTCTCAAGTGTTTGTAAACTATACTATGTAAAATCATTGATAGTTTACATTACAAAAATGTTTAAAAACCTGGAAGTTCACGGATAAAGTGTTCACTGTGCTCCCTCTATCAGATTCCTTGACAGCATACACAAGTCTGTAAACTATAATACTATGTTAAAAAACATGGATGGTTTACTTAGAGAAATAATGTGGATACAACGTTACTGAGCTCTCGCATCCAAATTCCATGGCATCATACACAGGGAGATCAATCCAAGCAGTGTCGATGGTCCCAGGTGTCACCACAAAGTGAAAACAAAGTCACTATAGCGACAGCTAGCCTGGAACTGGAAATGAGCATCCCCACACAGATGTTTCTCTGATCCTGTTTAGATGCGCTGGAGCCTTAAAGCTCAGATCAGTAATATTTAGAGCACAGGTCTTCAAACTGTGGGGCGCCCCCCCCCCCCTGTCCCCCCCCTGGGGGTCGGTGACTGCATTCCCAGAGGGGAGCAACTGCATCTGCAAGAAATGACTTGTACATGAGGATGGCCTCGAAGCGGCCACATTTATCTGGTACGTTCTCAGACTGTCTTCTTTTATATGCAGAGGTTAAATTGCATAAAAAGTGTGCAAATGTAATCCTGAGTGTTTACTGGGGCACAGTGAGTAGGGTGACGCGGCTAAGGATAAACACATTATGCTAATAACTATGTAATTTGTTCACCTTCTGATAATTGCATATGAAAAAAAACCACGCACAGCAGATTTCTGTGTCTGACCAGAGAGTCGCCACTTTTAATCCTGGTTTTCACAGTGGGAAATAGTAACTAGGTTATTTATAGAGCTACAAGTTCCATGCCTGTGGTAACAAGCATTTGCAATGCAATAGGTCTGGCATTAGGAAAGTTTGAGCTATTGGTATTGTAAACGACAATTTTTTTATTTATGTTTTGTTTTTGAAAATAGCTAAATTAATAGCTTTGTCATTTGCAATGCCAATAGTTATAACTTTAGCAAATGTGACACCTATAGCATTTACGTGACTTACATGTATTGATATTACAAATAACAATGACTTTTAATTTTTTTTCAATAGTTCATAATTAAATAAAAGTTATTGTAATTTATAATGGCAATAGCTTAAAGTTTTGTAAATAACTTTTGTGAAGATTATGTTCAGTGTATTTTATTGTGAACGAAATTCCAAGAACAGAAGTGAAATATTAACATCTTTTTGTTACATTTGTAATAAAGCTTGAAACATTGAGAGAGCATATTTGAACCAGGTGTTGTTGAATGGTCGCAGAGATTGATGCTGTGGTGGCGCTGAGTGATGTTGTGATGGCAAATGAGTGATGCTGTGGCGTTCAGTGATGCTGTGGTAGCACATAGTGATTTTGTGAGGGTGAGGGGGTGTGAGGGTGAGGGGGTGTGAGGGTGAGGGGGAGTGAGGGGGTGTGAAGGTGAGAGGGGGTGAGGGTGAGGGGGTGTGAGGGTGAGGGGGTGTGAGGGTGAGTGAGGGGGTGTGAGGGGGTGTGAGGGGGTGAGGGTGTGTGAGGGTGAGTGAGGGGGTGTGAGGGTGTGTGAGGGTGAGGGTGTGTGAGGGTGGGGGGTGAGTGTGTGTGAGTGTGTGTGAGTGTGAGGTTGTGTGAGGGTGAGGGGGTGTGAGGGTGAGGGGGGGTGTGAGGGTGAGAGGGGGTGAGGGTGGGTGAGGGGGTGTGAGAATGAGGGTGAGTGAGGGTGTGTGAGGGTGAGGGTGTGTGAGGGTGAGGGTGTGAAGTCATCAGGATGAATGCCAGTCCATTATTTTATGCCTACCATGCCACACTAGACAAAGTATTGTCTTGTACAAATCATTACCGATCCAGCTCCTCATACAAACACTCCATCTCGAACTTCCAGGCGAGCCCCCTACAGAAGAGACCACAAGCAACCCAAACCTGTTTCAACCTACTTAGGCCCCATCAGTTAGATATAGCTTGTGCCCTATGGAACATTGACCCACGTCTGGGCATACCATTCGCAGTTAGAGAGTCAACTGCAACAAAAACAAGATGATAAATGTATGCTTGAATTTATTTCAGCCACTGGTAATCGCATAGGCCACATTCCAGTCCATTGTGAAGTGAAGCAGATGAATGGAATTTCTTCAAAAGTGACTGCATTAAGTTCATAATTCTTAGCCAGAGTTGGAAACCCTAAAAAGCTAATTAGAGCATGAAAGTTTAGATAATTCTATTCTCATTATAACCATGAGCATGTCACTGAAGAAGTTCTCTACATGGATAGAACCAATTAAACTCGCAGAAGGCACCCCACTGCATACTGAGCAAGAAAAGCTGAGCGAGACATTCACCAGGGATTGTGTACTGAATGGGACAAAAACAGCAACCCCAATGCCTTAAAAGACAACCATCAATAATTAGGCAATTGCATGTAAACACTACGCAGACAACATGATAAAGTGCCCAGGGCCGATTGTCAATCACTGACTTCTTGTCACAGAATGGGGTGGTGCCAGCAGTCTCATGGATCCCATCCCACTCTGGGCAAGTGAGGGACTGCTGACTTCTCTCACTAGCTGGCGTTAGGTCAGCCAATGAGGGAGAGCAGCAGTCCCAGCCCTCCAGGGATCTCAGAGGCAGAGCTATGCAGGTAAGTATGATTTAAATTTTAATGTTTGGTGCGTGCGTGTGTGCATGAATATTAGGTCGTGAGAGCTGTCAATGGATGTGTGTGTATCCATTCGTCTGTGAATGCATGAGTGTGAGTGAGTGTTTAAGTGTGCATTAGCACCCCGACCTCCCCCTCCCTGCTAAAAGTACAACCGGCCACTGGCCTCAAGCAACATGAACATTAAAGGACTCCCTGCACAAAGGAGTCCTGCTTGCCATGTTCACTCTTTTGTTCCCTATTATTTCTAAATAATGAAACACTCATTTATCTTTAGATGTCAAAGCCAAACGCGTTAGGCAGTACCCACAAACACCCAAATGTTGGGACACAGACCTTTGTTACTTCACTGACGTGCTGGGCAGCGGGGCGAGTCCAGAGAATAGAGAAAGGGCATCGGGAGACATTTCAAACGTAAATGGCGAGGCTGTGCATCCACTCACATCTCCTGCCACTTAAAAGGCGTAGACGCACTTACACATTTGTATCCATTGCATCACAGATTTCTCGTTGAGAGGACACCTGATAGGACAGTATTAGCGCTGGCGACCATATTCTTATGATTAATTGGCTATGACCAACACAGCCACAAACACAAGGACAGCCCGCGACAAAGCCAGGCCTCCCGCCTCGGGGAGTCCTGTCCGCGTCCGAGCCACTTGACGGCTCTTTGCGTTATCTGACATTTGCGAGTCTTCCTGAACAATGAATCATGACAGACCCGTGAAAGGGGAGCGCCTTCACAAAGGCAAACGTGTTGTCTAATGTCACCGCGCCTAAATCGCACCGCGATATTAAAAAAAAAGCCGCCTTTGCAAATCCGTGCGAAACGTTCGCATTTTATGATGGCAATTAGAAAACAAGCTGCACCAGGCATACAGAGCGAGTATGACGCCCTCCAGGTAAGAAACGAGAGTGCCGCCGCGCTGCCCGCGGCGACCCGGAAGCTCTTGGCCGTCCGGCCGGCCAATCCGCTCGCGGCCGACCGGAAGTCCCGCCTCCCGAGGTCCGCGAGCTGCCGGCGCATGGAGCGCCCTGCCGTCCGGTGTAGCCCGGGTCCCCAGGAGGGGGCCGGGGAGAAGGAGGAGTGTGGCGCCTGTTGCGGGGCTCCTCTGACCTGAGGGAGCCCCGATTTAGATGAGGAGACGCGCCGTGAGGAGCCCCGCCAGAAGAGCGCAGTTGGTGAGTGGGGCCCAGGGCTGATGTAAAGTGCGTGCGTGCCTGTGTGTATGCCTGGGGGGGGGGAGGGTGGGAGGGGCGCCTGTGTGTGTGTGTGTGTGTGTGTGTGTGTGTGTGCGTGCGTGCATGCAGAGGGGTGGGGGCTGCCTGTGTGTGTGAGCAAGGGCTTTGCGCATGAGCAACTACCAGACGCTCGCTCCCGAGGTGAAATCTGACCTCGTCAAAGCGCGCGTCTGGTAGCTGTCCACATTCCTAAATACAGGCCACAAAAGGTCTGAAGCAGACACTCTCAATGCTCACACATTGAGAGTAGGTCTGCTCGACCTAAAAAGGACTTTATCCATATAATCTGCACATGCTCTAAACTTCACAATGCACGAGTCACTTTACTTAGAAAATCTCTAAACACCAGAGGTATCAGGACCTGTAGCACTGCAACAATGTCAGAGCTAGACCCATCGGATCCACAATTGAATTGCACATTGAATAAATTATTTAACGTCTTCGAACAGGCCCTAATAATTGACTCAAAAATATCCAGCCGGAAGGTGGCAATTTTTTTCTCCTCAGGAGTAAAGCAAGTGACTCAAACTTTTAAACAACAGATCAAGTCTGCTGAAATGTTTGGGATTTTGCCAATGTAAATAGACTGGGATCTGGAGTAACAATTAGAGAATGTTTAATCAACAGTGTTTAATATTTTATCAGCAACACATTGATGTTACGTTTTAAAAACTGGCAAATTTTATTGATTGTTTTATATGTCCTTTTATATTGTTAAGGTTTTAACTAATTAAACAATAAAACTTACTTTGCCTTTGAATATGTGGACTTCATAGCAGGGAATGAGAACACAGAAATAACCCAGCCATGGGCCCGATTCACAGAACTAACTTAAGACAAAATCCTAAACTTACTACTTTTGGTATTCACAGAAGTTAGGATTTTGTCTTAAGTATGTCTTAAGAAAGACTTAAGACAGACGTAAGACAACATCCTAACTTCTGTGAATACCAAAAGTAGTAAGTTTAGGATTTTGTCTTAAGTTAGTTCTGTGAATCGGGCCCCATGTTCTTGCAGACTCTTCCCCAAACTGAGACATTGTGCCACCAAAACAGCTCTGTCACAAAATCAATTCCTTTAAAAACGTCAAAACAGTGCGGCATGGCAGCACATATCCTCATACTTCTCACCAACCACACAATGCTTTATTTCCATTCAAACACCACATGCAATGTATGTGCACATCTCACAATGCAGCACCATGAACATACCTAGACAACTAGCCTGCCACTGCACAATAAGCCTTTCGTTATTTTAAATCACCCTTGCTCTACTCAATGTCAGCCACAACACATCATACAGATCAGCATTACAACACACACCACTGCTTCCAACACTGCACCACAAAATACAACCCATTGCCTCACACTACAGATAAACTGTAATTCACACTACTGCCACACACATGTGGTCAGCCTATGAAAAATGAAAAATCAAACCCTACATTGCATGTAATAACCATTGACAATCTATAGAATCACATGGCACACCCCAAAATTGAAAACCATCATCGCTTAATAATAACCAGTAAAACGCACCCTTGCCACACAATAACACAACACTTTTGATCCACAACTCCACACCAACTAGACCTCCCTATCCTTAAAGGCATGAATTGACCCTCAGCCATCCACAATCACTCTTTTATGCCATACAATGCTTACTGGCCCACCAGGTAAATCAAAACATGCCTAATACACCCACAAAAACTAACAGATGCCACCCCCAAGCCAAATTCACTCACCATGTAAAGTAATACAACCAAAACACCAGAATCCCTCATTCTAACTATACCACACCTCTTTCGTTCAAGTCATACAGTATACCCCACAGGACAACTACACACTTTCCTACTCAAACCACATGTTGGCTTACCATACCACATAACCACGCATACTAACCACCTGGCAAATAAACTACATACTGCAATATATGACAACACAGAGAAAACAAAACCACATACCATCACAACAACAACAGTTTGCTTACATTGATTTGATTTTCACCACCACCGAGGTCAACGAAAACAAAATACATGAATTATTAATATACACTTTAAAACAATTTTAAAAAACTCTTTACAAACTTGAACAAATTATGACAAACAGATTTATCAGGAGCCGACTTGCATCACATAATTAAACCTTGAGAGGAAGAGACATTATATCTAAAACAAATGGGCTTTATGACCCAACACTGGGCCTCTACCTGGTTCAGGTTTGGGCAGACTGACACAACATGAGGTAAATCTTGTACTCCTCCATTACACAAATCACAGATACCTGATATAGGTATATTCCATCTGGAGGTATAAACTTTAAACCGCAATAGAAGAATGCACCACCGTTCTCTGTGATCTAGCTGAAAGTGTAGATATAGCTTGGGAGATTTATATTCTATGCTTTTTACATATTGATCATAGGTTTGTATTTGCGAACAGCGTTCTACATCCAATTTGAAGCTTATATTTGGTGTCAAGTTCTGTAGAAAGAGCTTCAAATGTGCTGGTGTCCAGGATTGTAATAGTGCTACTGTGCAGTAAGATACATTAAGAGCTATATTAAGATTCTGAATAAAAGTGTACTGCGATGACTCATCTCTGAACTTCTCCAATTTCAAAATGTGCCTTAGAGATCTTGAGTTGGTGTGTAAAAGATTATATAACCATCTTAATATGTTGGAAATGGATCTAGCATATATACTGGCTAAAGAACCCATCCCTTCTCTGCTGCTCAGATCCGCCAGAAGCCATATCAATGGTTATTTAACTAGCCCCACAATGTATGCAGCTCCACAGCATAGAAGACACCGAGCCCACAGAGCACCACAACACACAATAGCAAGTAGAGGTATACAAGCACAACTCATCAGAAGCATATGCTTGACACAACATTAGGGGACCCATTAGGATGACGGGCGCCATCCCCTTGTGGAAAGGGACCGCCCGCCATAAGGGCGGGGGTCCCATGGGGGAAATTAGGATGCGCCCGCCACAGTGGCAGGCGGATCCTGTATTTTTACCATTGAGGCGGGCGGTGCTGAAAGCACCGTCCGCCGCAATGGTAAAAATACATGTTATTTCACCACTGGTCTCTAAGCGCTTATTAGCAAAAGAATGGGTCACTAGCGTAAAAGGGTCTAGTGGCAGCGGGAACGGCACTTAAGCCGATGCTAATGTCTGTCTGAACAAGTAGGTCTTTAAAAGCTTTCTAAAGGAGAGCAGAACCGATTCCTTTCACAGGTTCTCCGGTAGATCATTTCAGATCTGAGGAAGGAGGACTGAGAAAGCTCAGCCCCCTTTGGTTTTAAGATTATACCTAGGAGAGGCTAGCCAAAAGGCCTCGGAAGAGTGTAGAGCTCTACCGGGCACATACTTTTCCACTCGATCTTTTACATATTTTGGTGCAATCCCATGAATAGCCTTATGGGCTATACAAAGACTCTTAAATTGCACGCGCTGTTCAACAAGCAGCCAGTGCATTTTATGTAGTAATGGAGTGGCTTACGTTCTCCTGGGGAGTTAAAATGAGCCTAGCCTAATCATTTTACACAACTTACAATCTCCTAAGGAGCTTCTGGGGAATGCCCAAATAGAGGGCATTACCATAGTCGAGCCGAGAGATGACAGTGGTGGAGACAATGGCTTGTAATGCAGAAGTAGAGAGGAGAGGCACAAGTCTTCTCAATTGCCTAAGTAAGCCCGTGCAGATGCCCACGACCGAAGAAACCTGGCCAGCCACAGACAAATCCGATTCAATTTTCAATCCCAGGCTTTTTACAACTGGCCCCGTAATTGGGACCACACCCAGTTCAGGAGGCCAAAAAAGATCACACCAAGGGCTATTTTGAGTTGGAATAATGAGCACCTCGCTTTTATCCGGGTTGACTTTGAGGGAATTGGCTGCCATCCAGTTAACAGTAAACCTAAGTATGTTGTGCATTTCAAAGCACAACATGACAGGCCCCGCGCGGTGCCTGCTACGTTGTTCTCTGTAATGCAGGGGGGTACCATAGGTACCCCACATGTGCACCTCCCACCACCCTGGAATCTCTGGGGGCCCGCAACGGGCCCCGCAGGTAGACTCTGCATGCCTATCCGTGGCAACATTGGAAAATGCCCATTGTAATATGGCTGGCGGTGTCTGACAGACACCGCCACCATATAGAACCCTTTACCGCCCCAGTCGAAAAGCGGCAGATGGTCTTTCCATCCGCCACGGACACCCCAGCCAATGTAATATGGCGGGTGGTCATTCCAGCATGGATGGCGGGCAGATTGCCCCCGTCAGTCCGGCAGTGGCTACCGCCGGCCTGGCGGGGGCGATCCGCTCGCCATCCTAATGGATCCCTTGGCTATTATACCCTACAATAATGAGCAGAGCGACTCACTATATAAAGATTGAAGACCAGGACGCACAACACAGGCCATGCAAATAGCACAGCAAACATCACTGTTGCACATCAGATTACTTACACCATGAGGCAGTGCAACGCACACCATACACAGCGAATATACTACTTATATATGAACCCACTACACATCAAGTCATATACAGCATAGGGCAACACATCATGTCCCACACACCACATGGATAAAATGCTAACTCCTACTTACTTCACCATTCATCATTCTACAAAGACACACTGCAAGTTACACACCAGGGCCTAGTCACAAACTGCACTTTGTAGTACCTCATAGGAACTAATGTTAAAATAAATTCAATTAAGTAAAGTATTTAAACATGTAAATACAATGTATTTAATGTAAAAAAGTCAACAAATAAAAAGTCATTATTTTTTCATTTTAAAATATTTTATTAACTATTTTCAATTTAAAAATTAAAGTGACATTAATATTTATTCAAAATAATTAAACTAATTGAATGCTATACATTCGTTTTAATGATTGTTAATACATATTAAGGTAAAATTACTTTCCTTTAGGTGGGATTTTTTTAATTTATAGTTCCCAAAAATAATTTTAGTTTAATTTAATACATTCAAAATAATTACAGTTCGAATTAAATATAATGTTATTAATGATCTAATTGTATTACAAAATTCTGCATTCAAAATACATATTTAAATGTGATACTCACTAATATGTAACATGAAATACATTTTTCAAATTCTTTAAATTGTTGAATAAACGTTTGGCCCTGGTGGCCAAGAACGCCACCTAGGTGTGGAAAAATTGCTAGTAGTAACTTCACACTCGTAAATAAACCTTCAGCCCCTTAATTCGAGGGCCGGAGATATGTAAATCTGCACTTTGTAAACATTTCACATAAATCGTGAATAGCCAAAAGTATGACATTTACCACAGAGTGTAAGAATGAACTTACTAATGCAAATGTACTCATCTCCACATTTACCTTTGTCAGCAGCCCCTGCCATCTTAACCAACCCCATTGATCGCCAGCAGACACGCCTGTACATTAGAGAAAATCAGTCAGGAAGTAATTACTGGGATGTGATGTATTTCGGGACCAGTGCAATCAGCGGATTGAACGGCGCCTAGAAGCGTGCTTCGTGAAGTATGTTGAATGTATGTTCTCGACACAGATTTCTCTCGAGGGCCGTCTGGTTTCGAAGGCACCGGCCCAGGGGCGTAGCTAGAGATTGTGGTGCCCGGGGCTATCCCTCAGGTTGCCGCCCCCCTGTGCTGTGGAAAATGGACGGCGAGCACTTGAAAGAGGTCCGAGAGACACGTAGTATTGCAGCTAATAGTTACCACGATCAATCATGCAAGTTACATGCACATTGCACATACATGACACGGTCCAAGGCAACACAGTTGAATACACACCGGTGACCAGCAGTACAAAGGAGAACACACAGACAGCATGATCTATCTGGGGACTCAGAAAAACTGCATGTGACATCCATCAGAGAGCTGCGTGAACGATTACCTGATAATCCCCTCAGCACAATGCAAACATGCATATACATGACACTGTTCAGGGATCCATCATCTACAGCTGACATTAAATGACTAAACATCGTGGTTCCCCCCATTATAGCAGTGGGGACGTGCACAAACGTGATGTGCTCTGACTTGAGGTACAATAATGCAATGACGAACTCAGAACAGCATGAACTACTGAGGGGGGGGGGGGGTGGGGTGGTACACATATAGCCTGGCCTTAGAACAGAGTCACACCAGTCTCAACAGTCAGACCCACTCCATTGCAGCCAGAGAGTTTCTGCCAAACTCCTAGTGCCTACTGCTTGGTGCCGCTCTAAGTTGCAGTGTGTGCAACAGCTAAGTTCAATTCAAGTCAAGGGAGATTTCTAAGATCTGTCTATCTTGTCACCAACCTAGCATAAGCCTGCATTAAGTGAGTCTGACTGGTGGCCCACCACAGCAGAAAATGCCTCAATGGTAAAGAAAACGAGAAAATAACATACTGGGACCCATGTTCATGGATGCTTGTATCCTTTCAGGCGCCAACCATCACGTGTGGTATTAGGGGGCAAAACCGCTATTTGCATAATTTTCAACACGCTTGCTGGGTGGACTTACCGGTCTGCTCCTCTCCTTTCGTTCCTGTCTTAAGACGTTTCAAACAAACTGCTGTGGAGATACCTGTGATGCACTGTAGAAGTTCCTCTTGGGTTGGCAGTGGTCCTCCACTAGACCCTGGGACGGACCCACCTCTTCAAAAAGGTTTTGAATTGGGGTCATCAGGCTCTGTGTAGTCCCATCCTCGGCGTTGCACCTGTACAAAGTGTGGAGGCCGGCTAGTGGTCATATGTGTAATAATGGCATATGGCTCTCGTTGTCGCTGTGCCAAGGATGCTGCCCAGAGTGCCTCAGGAGAAGGTGGGAGTGGGGAGTGCAGGATTTCCCTTGAGAAAGAAAGGGCTGAATCAGCCTAGTAGTCAGTGTGTCATGGGGTCTGGGGCAAGAAATGGAATGACCCCCCTTCCCAAGCTGTTTGAATGAAAAAATACAGGAATAACCATGATGCAGAGGGCTCCTCGGGTCTCTGGGCCCCAGGCACTACCGGAAGCTACGCCCCTCAGCTCAATGAGCACGAAAAGGGCATTTTTGGAGACAGCCACTCTGGCGCGATGGATTTAGAGGTGTCCAAAATGTGTCCAGGACGGTTGGATCATTGCCCGTTTTTTTTTAAGTTCCCATAAGACAAGTTTAGCCACAAGTAATCTAAAATAAAATATTTGCATAGCTAGTGGTCATCTGACATGCATCTTTCTCTCCTGGGTCTATGGTGGACACCCTGATAGAGTAAGAAGGGGCAAAACGTGGGAGGACCTGCAACATGATGTGTACTGGGCACCCAAATGAGGCCCACTTCAAACAAAAACCACCGCAGGCGCTATCGGCCAGCACTGTGTGCATGTGGTGCGGTGCCCTAACCCACCTCACCCATCAGGATGCAGAGCTGCAGCGGAAAGGCACCTGAAATCAAACACAGAAATGCAAAATAAAGCGGTGTATGCTAAATAAGAACACGCCCCCATGTTTCCATGACACGATGAGGGCAGAGCACATCTCCCTTAACACCCTTGACACCAATCCATGCAGTGTCAGCACGAGAGCACATCTCCCTGCCCTTCACTTTGGGAGGTGTCGGAACACATCCATCTTGCTCTCCCTACACCCTGGGCATGCAGCAGTACGGAACACATCCACCTTGTCCCCCCTAAGCCGCATTGCCTGGCGTGTCCACCTCACCCTACTGTACGGCAGTGCCACAACACCCCCCCCTACATTTCCCTTAGTGCCTGCAGTTCCAATCCACACATCCTTCCTTGCTCCCCCTACCCTAAATCATGTATGCTAAATATATCCGATGCCCTCTATGACAGTGTGTGCAGTGCCAGGACAGGCCAGGCCGCTGCCTTTGTGTATTGCACTGTTTGGACAGGCCGCTGTCTTTCCTCCTGTATTGCACTGTTTGCTACCTCATGTATTTTGTTTGCTCACAATTGTCACTTTTACCTCATGTAACTTATCGTCTGCTTTTGTAATTTTGTTCATTTGTAATTTTCTGTTCCTATTGTGAAGCGCTCTGACGCCTTCGGGTAAAGTCCGCGCTATATGAAAACGCATAAATAAATAAAAAAATAAAAAATAAATGTGCCTTCGCTCTCAAGACACAGCGATACAGAGAAAACACAGCGCCTTTGTCTCCATCCCCCAGCGCCTGCATTGCATAACAGCTCTTGTTCTCACTTCCGACAGTGCAGAGCAACATCTCACCTTTTATTTTCCCTCTACTGCCATAGCTGTCAATGTTTCAGATTGCGATGTGTGACATTTTCATAACTTTAGTGAAATTATGAGTGACATTTCAACGACTACGAGTGACACTTTCTCGCAAGCGAAAAGCATGCAATAAAGAGGATGGAAACTACTAAATATCAGAAATTACAGTCATTTGGGCAACATAAATCGCTAATTAATTCTTGAAACTGTGCAGAGCATCAGAAATTTAAAAGCACTAATCCTAGTTATGAGGGGCCTCTGGAGGGTGACGTGAGTCGTGACGACCCCCCACACGATGAGAGAGAGCTGGGAGCCCTAGCAAAACACCACAGTAAGTTATTGAAAATAAACCGTCTCAGACATATTATGTACAAATACTTGCACCATTTATAAATTAAGCACCGTGTACATTATGTGTATAATGTGACCACGTAAAAAACTCTCAACTCAAGTACACAATTAATTAGTTAGATTATCTGACTGATCTAGCTGCAGACTATCGCTGACACTGACTCATTGAATTATAATTGAATAATAAGTTAATTACTTACAGGCCGAGTGGGTCACGCCCAGCTACTAGTGCTTTCAATGACCAACGGTGCCCACCATTATAAATCTAAGAAGGATTGAAACAGAGCAGCCATGCATGCAGATTACTGTCTGAAATAAATGAAAGGATCAGATCTTGCATCGTCCGATGCGGATGACCGACGATACCGCAGCTGAGCCCTGGCCCCTCGGCCAGCAAATTAATGTTAACTATTATAAACTAAAACTACTTAATACAGGTGCGCAACGGTGCCCCGCTACCAGGGCTAAAATTCACGGACTAACTGCAGTGCACTGTGTGTGAGACTCTGTGTGACACGAACACCACCACCACTAAAAGTCAGTGGCAGAATGCAGGCTGCCTGGCCAATGAACTTACTTGTCTGTAGTGGGGTCTCACAATACTCTGGCAGCTGGCACTAGTGTCTCACGCTCTCTGAGTGAGCCGGACGTGTCAGGGCCGCACATCACTGCAGGCAGCTCTCTCCCAGGCCTCTCTCATGCGAGGCCATGATTATTAACACGGAGAGCTGGCGTCCGAGATCGAACGCGGCAGTGAACGCGGTGCAAGGTCACAGGCCCCTGCTTTCCCTCCGGCTGATGATATATCCGGTTGTCTGTCTCCTCCCTTGCCTGTCTTCACTCTGGTGCAGTGTGAGGCCTATCACCGTTAGTTAGTCACACTTCTCGAGTGCGCAACGCCAGGCGCCAAGACCGGACGCACCTCTTTTTGCTCCCCAGGCCGCCATCCAATAGGCCAATACTACTACAGTAGACGCCCCTATAATACTGCCGCCTGGGGCGGACCGCCCCTCCCGCCCCCCCCCTAGCTACGCCGGTGCACCGGCCTTTACTATCCGGGTTCTTAGAACCAGGGACGTTTTTACAATGCTCAAGAGTTTCTTGGTTTCTTGCTGCCCGTATTCAGGAAACAATGACCGCAAATTCCCCTTGAGAGATGCGCATTGTTTTCAGAGCCGCGCTGTTATTGCGCGCTGCACGCATGGGCACCTCCCGGGTCAGATTTCTTTTATATTGTTAAAGCGTCCACAGGCCCTTCGAATGTGAATCCACTGCTCGGCTTTGTCGGGCGCCTGTTCCTGCAGCCTGGCTTTCTCCCAGAATTATGACGATGTGTTTAAAAGTTCTCAGAAAATAACGCTGTGCCTCTTCGAAAGAGCATATGAACAACAAGAATGAAACGAACTGCTGCACGCGCACCAGCGCGAGACAACGCAAAAACGATCCCGTTCCCCAGGTTCAGGCGTGAGTAGTGCACGAGGTTGGAGAGCTCGAGACGCCGCCGTGAGCGTGCACGTAAGCAGGGGAGGATCGCCGGAGAAGACATGGAGCCTGATGCCGATGCCGAGACTGACATGCTGCGGAGGGAGAGTGACACGCTGAAAGAGCCAGGTGAGTGGGGGTGTGTGGTATTGGTGGGGGAATGTGTGTGTGCATGTGTCTGAGTGTGCTGCTTAGTTGTGTGGGGTGGGGGTGGGGGGGGGTCTGTGCGCTCCTGTGTGAGTGTGTGTGTGTGTGTGTGTGTGCGCGTGATTGAGAGGCGAGAGGCTGCCTTGCTGTGCACAGTTGGAGCAAGAGATGTGCACGGCTGGGGGGCGGGGCCAGGGGGCGCGTCCACGAGGTGTAATCGGCGCTCGTGGCCAGATCTAGGTCGCTTCACAAGGAACTCGGTAACAATAGGTCTAGCGAGACCTAAAAAGCACTCGGACTCCATCAGTTAAAACATATATTAGCTCCTCAGCAGCTTTTGTGTGTGTTGCTTAACCAGATGCACAGGTTCCATTGTCATGAGGGGCCAATTAAAGCCAGGGTCACTGGAATTATGCAGCAGGGGAGGACCAGTTCATGTGGCAAGGATGACAAAAGTATGTGGCAAGAAAAGGGAAATTATGTGGCACTATACAGCACATTTGTCAAACATTTACTTTGTCTGGCATAGGTTTCACCTCATTAATACCGGGTAATACCCCACTCTTTTTACTCTTTTAATTAATGGGGTAGTTGATTTTTTAGATAGAGATGGCTGTGATGCCCCCAAAATCGGCACAAGAAGAGTTTCTGCACTATTGTTTGCAGATGATACACTTTTAATGTCTAAATCTCCGCAGGGTCTACAACAACTTTTGAATGATTTTATAAGGTTTAGGGAAGAGAGGGGGTTGATTTTAAATGAGGTCAAAACCAAGTACATGATTTTTAATAGAGGAATGTATAAATCATCAAAAAGACCTGCATTGGCTTGTAGTACTAAACTGGAGGAAGTCGAAGTCTTTGACTCCTTAGGTATCCGTCTGACTCCATTGATTCACTGGGGTGGCCATATTGAGAAAGTAAAGCAACAACAAATTTATCAGTGCGCCCACATTAGCAAAATCCATAGGAAGACGGTTTCCCACCAAATTGCTCCAGCACTTGAAATTTAAAACATCAAGGTCCTGGGGGCGGGAAGGGGGTACTTTATGGTGCTGAGCTGTGAGGTACATGCAATTCAACCTGCCTTACTACCATTGAAAACCATTTTTTAAGATATTTGGTAGATCCTCCCTCTAGCTCCCCTGTGATATCCCTGTACATGGACCTTGCCCACAGACAGCTGGTACACACGTTGAAATATAAACTTTAAATGTTCTGGTATAGGCTATGGTCAGTAGAAGAACTTGAAACCTACAGAGAGGCTTTGTCTGGCCGTCTGAAAGTTCCTAGGGCTACATTGTTCAGGTGGTTCACCTCTTTAAGGGAACTACTGGGGAGGTTGGGGATGGAGGCATTCTGGTCCAACCCGGGAAGTGTGGTCCAAATTCCGAGGGCAAAGTTAAAAGAAATGTATTGGGAATTGATACATGCAAAGGACCTTGTAAAGGACCTGGTAAATCCTGTGACCAGTCTGACTAACGTTTTTTTGAATTTTAAACCTGTCCCCTGTATTGAGTCTAGTATTGATGAAATAGTTCCTCCTTTGGCACACAAACGTATTTTACAGTTTCCGTTACAAAATCTTGCCCACCAGGCTGTTTTATTCTAAGTGGTGCCGTAGTACTTTTACTAATTAGTGCCTGGCGTGTAAAGCTTGCCTGGAATCCATTGTACATCTATTTTTCTTCTGCTCACACTTTTCACCTCTGAGGAAAAAATGGATACTCTCGTTGTGTAGACTGGCAGGCCTGGGTCATTATCTCGAGGTGATGAGAATCTTGTGTACTGACACTCTGAGAGTAATGGTTTTTGGCCTCTCAGATTCTGGTATGCGCTGTGGACCAGGGGTGGGAAATCATTTGCATGAAGCACTTTATTCTTTTCAAGTTGTTGTACCCTGTATTTGCACAACTATTTTATGGAACTGTTTTTTTAACATATTTATCTGATAATGTTTTATATTTCTGTTTTTATACTTGTGCTGTGTACTTTTTTGGATCTGTGTGAACAAAATAAAGTGATGATGATTGTTAGAACCGGCTGTCTCTAGTTGGCAGAGGTACGCACTTCTGACAAATAGGGACACACCTTTTCCAGTCAGGGCAAGGGGATCACACCCTTTGATAACCCCTGCTCACCCCCTTGGTAGCTTGGCAGAGCAGACAGGCTTATCTCAGAGGCTGTGCTTTGAGCATTTATGACCACATACAGTAATAAAGTGAATACACTACAAATGGACACGACACAGTAGTATTATAAAAATAAGGATTTTTATATAAGGCTTAGCACAAGACCAAATAACGACAAAAGTATACACAATCTTAATAAATACTCTTGGAAGGGAAAATAATAGTTCAAATATAGATTCTTCTTTAGCACAAAGTCTTTCGTATCAAAAGGAACTCTTCTTCTTTCGAACACAGTTCTTGGCAACAGGGTAACCCACACGGGGGTCACACGACGTCGAGGCAAAGTTAATCCAAAGGTTCGGCGTCGACCGCGAGGAGCGCTACGTCGAGCCCGGAGTCACACGAACCCCCAACAACACAGTACCTTAGGAAAATGAAGCGCACGATGATCAGCGGCGTCGAGCAATCCGGCGTCGCATCGTCGGTGTCGATCAGGCCTCAGTAGTCGTCGATGTCGATGATGCTGTTGCAAGAGTGAGCAGCGCTCACGGCGTCGAGAGGGCTTCGAAGTCGATGCGAGCAGCAGCGGTGCAGACACGAGGTCCCTTGGAGCTGGAGCCAAACTCACTACTCACTGGCGTTGCTGCTGGCGTCGATCGGGCCCGGCGGCCGGCGTCGAGGAAGCGGGACACTGGAGCCGTTACTCACGATGTCGAGCTGGATTCGGCGACGTCCGTCGGCGTCGAGATTGCTGGTTTCTTTCAGAGGCGCTGGATTCACAGGTTCCAGCAAATAGCACTTTAAGCAGATGAAGTCCTTTAGCCCTTTGACTTCAACAGGAGACTGGCACTCTTCCAGTCCTTGGAGATTTTCTTAGCAAAGCGTGAGAGTACACACACAGTTCCTCTCTCCTGGTTCCTTGGCAAAAATAAAGAAGCACTGCAGGATTCCCCCCAGCAAACAGCACACTGGCAGAAGGGGTAGGCAAGTCCTTGGATCAGCAGGCTTCTTGCCCTTGGTTTCAGGGTTCCTGGTCAGAAGTGATCTAAATTCTTGGTTCAGGGGTCCTTCTCTTATACCCCTTTTTGGCTTTGATCCCTTTGTCCATGCAGGGGAATTTCCCAACATCCTGGGTCTGTTGTGGGTGTAGCCAGGCAGAGGCACCTGGCCTATTCACTGAGCAGGGCTGGGTCCTCAGACGCCCAGCAGGAGGTGGAGCCAGCATTGTCACTGGCAGGAGCAGAACTATCGGCCTCCTGGTAGGAGGTGGGGCCAGGATCGTCCATGGCAGGCACAGAGCCATCAGTCGCCTGGCAGGAAGTGGAGCCAGCATTGTATCAGGCAGGGCAGGCTATTAGAAGCTACTCTCCCCCTACTCTCAATGCAAATGTCCCACTCATCCCACACTGACTCATCAGATCTCGGGAGCCACCCAGCTCCTATCACACACACACCAAACCAGCAGAAACCAGAATAGTTAGACAAGAAAATAGCCACTTTCTAAAAGTGCTATTTTCAAATCCAGGGTCCAAAAACCATCCACACCAACGGATGCGTAATTAAACCCCGAGTTCAGGGATACCAAACTCGACATTGCACCATGCTCCCCGAGCCAGCTAGGATTATAGCATTAATAATCCTGGCAGCCCATTCTTACTAATGGAGAGCAGGTTACCTCGCAATAGTGAAAACAAATATGGTTGTAATTCACTATTAGGACATGCCAACTTGGTCAGGCCTGTCCTACCTTATACTTACAATGCACCCTGCCCGTGGGCCTACCATAGGGGTGACGAACATGAAGTTAAGGGAAGGTTTAGGGACCGGCAAGTAGGTGTACTTGCGCAGTCAGTGTGACAGTACCAGACTGCACGTAGGTCTAGCAATGGCAGACCTGTAGACATACTTTTACTAGGCCGCTCTTGTGGGTGGCACAACAGGTGCTGCAAGCCCACGAGCAGCATTTGTATTTACAAGCCCTGGCACTCCTGGTGCACTAGACGAGGGACTGATAGTAAACCAAATAAGCCAAACATGGAATTCAATCAATACAGTAAATTAACATAGGGAGCACTTGCACTGTGGCACTGATCAGCAATGGCACAGTGCCCAAAGCATATACCAGCAAAAACATCGTAAACAGTGGAGGCAAACAGAAAAATGGAGGAGAGACTCAAGCCAATGATGTCAGGTCTAACACGTGTCCCCTCCAGCTGAAATGTGGGGAGAACTACCCTTGACCTAGGGAGTCCTCATCACTAAGGCGGAAAAATCTGGACAGACCATCAGCATTGGCGTGATCTGTACCAGGGCGGTGTTCCACCGTAAAGTCCATCCCCTGTAGGGAAATGGACCACCTCAACAGTTTTGGGTTCTTACCCCTCATCTGTATCAACCATTTGAGGGGCCTGTGGTCTGTCTGAACCCGGAAGTGAGTCCCAAACAGGTAGGGTCTTAGCTTCTTCAGCGCCCAGACCACAGCAAATGCTTCTCGCTCTATCGCACTCCACCTTGTTTCCCTGGGAAGTAACCTCCTGCTGATGAAGGCTACAGGTAAGTCTCGGCCCTCTTCATTCACCTGAGCTAGAACAGCCCCCACGCCATGCTCTGAAGCGTCCGTCTGGACAATAAATTCTTTAGAAAAGTCGGGTGCCTGGAGTATAGGTGCTGTGCACATTGCAGCTTTCAGGGTGTCAAAGGCCGTTTGACAGGCGTCAGTCCAGATCACATTTCGGGGCTGCTTCCTGGAAGTCAGCGAAGTCAAGGGGTGCACAACGTTACCATAATCCTTGACAAACCTCCTGTAGTAACCCGTGAGACCTAAGAAGGCTCTCACCTGAGTTTGAGTTTTGGGCGGTGCCCAAGCCAGGATGGTATCAATCTTGGGTTGCAGGGGGGCCACCTTGCCGCTCCCTACTTGGTGCCCCAAGTATACCACAGAACCCTGCCCAATCTGGCACTTACTGGCTTTGATTGTGAGGCCTGCTCTGCGCAGGGCCAACAACACTTCCTGGAGGTGGCGCAAGTGTTCCTCCCAGCTGGCGCTGAACACTGCGATGTCGTTCAGGTAGGCGGCACTGAAATCCTCCAGTCCAGCCAAGACCTGGTTGACCAACCTCTGGAAGGTGGCAGGGGCATTCTTCATCCCAAAGGGCATTACCCGGAACTGGTATAGCCCATCTGGTGTGGAGAATGCTGACCTCTCTTTTGCCCCGTCAGTTAAGGCGATCTGCCAATACCCAGATGTTAGATCAAACGTGCTAAGGTACCGTGCAGCCCCCAACCGATCTATGAGCTCATCAGCTCTGGGGATGGGGTGCGCGTCAGTCTTGGTGACTGAATTGAGTCCTCGGTAATCCACACAGAACCGAAGTTCTGGTGAAGCACCAGGCGCTGCAGCCTTCGGGACCAAGACCACTGGGCTGGCCCAAGGACTGCTAGAGGACTCAACCACCCCTAAGGCAAACATTTTGGAGACCTCCTCCTTAATGTATGCTCTGACCTTGTCAGTCACCCTGTAAGCCTTGTGCTTAACAGGAGTGCTGTCTCCGGTGTCCACATCATGGACACACCAATGAGTGACACCAGGAACCAAGGAAAACAAATCAGGAAATTGCCCCAACAGGTGGCGACAATCTTGCTGCTGCTCAAGGGTCTGTGTGTCAGAGAGGACCACACCATCCACTGACCCATCTTGCTCTTTTGCAGACAGGAGGTCAGGAAGAGGCTCACTCTCCTCCTCCATTCCAGCATCTGTAGCTAGGAGCATGCCCACTTCGGACCTTTCTAAGTGGGGCTTCAAACGGTTGACATGCAGGACCCTCAAGGGGTTCCTGGGAGATTTTAAGTCCACCAAGTAGGTGACATCGCTCTTTTTCTCCACAACCTTAAACGGTCCAGTCCACCTGTCCTTGAGCGCACAAGGTTCCACAGGGGACATGACCCAAACTTCCTGACCAGGCTGAAGCTCAACCAGAGTGGCATTCCGGTCGTACCACCGCTTCATCTCTTCCTGGCTGGCCTCCAGATTTGCCTGAGCAAGATCTCTGAAGCGCCGAGTCTGGTTCCTAAAGGCCAGCATGTAACTGTATACATCCTGGGGAGGTTTCCTGGGAGATTGCTCCCAGCCTTCTTTGACCAGACTCAAAGGTCCTCTTCCTGGGTGACCATACAAAAGCTCAAAGGGGCTGAACCCTAGAGACTTCTGTGGCACCTCACGGTAAGCAAATAACAGGCATGGCAAGAGGACGTCCCATTTCCGCCTCATTGGTTCTTCAAGACCCATGATCATGCATTTAAGGGTCCGGTTGAATCTCTCAACCAGCCCATTACCCTGAGGGTGGTAAGGAGTGGTGAACTTGTAGGTTACCCCACACTCCTTCCACAGAGACTTCATATAGTTGGAAATTAAGTTGGTGCCCCGGTCTGACACCACCTCTCTGGGGAACCCCATGCGGGAGAAAACACCCCTCAGTGCCCGTCCCACCACGGGGGCCGTCACTGTTCGGAGAGGGATGGCTTCCGGGTACCGTGTGGCATGGTCCACCAAGACCAGGATAAACCTGTTGCCCAGGGCTGTCTTGGGGTCCAGGGGCCCAACAATGTCAATCCCCACCCGGTCAAAGGGGGTACTGACCACTGGAAAAGGTTGGAGGGGAGCCTTCTGCTTCCTTCCGCTTTTCCCACTTGCCTGGCAAGTGTGACAAGTCTTACAATGGATGTCTACATCCCTTCGCATCTGAGGCCAATAAAAATGGGTGACAAGCCTGTCATAGGTCTTGTCCTACCCCAGATGTCCAGCTAACGGAACGTCATGAGCCAAACCCAGTAGGAAGGCTCTGAAGCACTGGGGTACCACCAGCACACGGGCTGACCCAGGCTCAGCAGCCTTAGGCTCGCTATACAGGAGGTTGTTCTCCCAGTAAACAAAATGTGACCCTGACTGATCACCTGAGGTTTGGGCTGAGGCCTGCTGCCTCATACCCATAAGAGAAGGGCACACTTTCTGTTCCGCACAGAATTCCTGCCTGGAGGGACCACCATCCTGCTGCCAGTGGGTCAGCTCGGGCAGGTCTCCCAGTTCAGCAACTTGTTCTCCTGTGGGCTCCAGGGCATCCCCCTCAGGGTCTACCTTCTCCTGGACCACAGGAACTACGGGGGCCGGTTTCCCGCGCCTCCTGCCTCTTCTCTTCACAGCTGGGTCCTGGGCCATTTTTTCAGGCTCCGGGACCCCATCAACACCCTGACTAGCTGTCATCGATCGAGTGGTTGCACACACCCACTCTGGCACACCCAACATTTTCAAGTGTGTCTCCCTCTCTACCTTAGCCCAAGGGGAGTCTTCTAAATCATTGCCCAGGAGACAATCAACAGGCATGGCGGGCCTTACAGCAACTTGAAGAGTACCTGAAACCCCCCCCCCCCTTTCAAAGGAAACCTGAGCTACCTCACACTCTTTCTGGGAGTTGTCAGCAGCTATCACAGGGTAGAATGCGTGGGGAACCACCTGCTCTCTGGACACCAAGTGACACTTGACAGCTGTCACACTCGCTCCGGTGTCTCTGAGAGCTTCCACTCTATGGCCATTAATGGTCACCCACTGCCTATATTTCTTAATGTTACTAGGCAGAGGGGGTGGAGGGACCATTTCCATGTCTCCTAGCGAGACCTGGGACATTTCTGCGGGACCCCTCCCACCAGGGACAACCATCTCCTCCCCTCCCAGGGCTACACTCGCCAACTGACGGGGGGTGCACGCGGCGGTGCATTAGAATTCTTCATGGGACACTGGGGATCATAATACTGGTGTCCCACCTGCCCACAAACGTAGCAGGTCATCGGGCCCCTATGAACAGGTTTACCTGTCGGGCCCCTGGCTTCTTCTCAGGGGGAGGCTGGAACCCTTCCCTTGGTTCCCTTGGGGATTACTTTGGGGCCCTTTCTGGGACTCCTTCTGTTTGCCCTTGTCCCCCCCACTCTTCTGCTGGGGACCCTGCCCACCCTTGGCTGAGTCTCCCACTGGACCCTTGTGGACCCTGGTACTGACCCAGCGGTCCGCCTCCTCAGCAAGTTTTCTAGGGTTAGATATCTTGCTATCAATAAGGTGCTGGCACAGCTCTGGAAAACAGTTATTAGACAAGTGCTCCCAAGCAAACAAATCATAAAGAGCGTCATAACTTTCCACTTTGCTGCCCTTTACCCAACCATCCATGGCTCTGCAAAAATAAGACACATATTCAACCCACGTCGTACCAGGCAACTTCTTACATTCTCTAAAAGCTTGTCTGTACTTTTCTGGGGTTAGGCCATACCGCAACATTAAAGCATCTTTCATATGAGCATACGACATCCTATCCTCAACAGGCATGTCTAACAGGGTATCTCTCTCCTCATTCACAAAGCGACCCCACAACCCCGCTCCCCAATCCTTGTCAGGGACCCGGTGGGCCAACAATGCTAACTCATATGCTTTAAACCATTGACCAATATCTTCATTCCTATGATAATCTTTTATCACATCTTTAGGGAAATAAAACCTACTTTCTGCAGGCTCAGAGGGGATGCTGCCACCAGAGGGATTCAATTCTAACTTCTTAGCTTGGATGTCCAACTCCCTCAACTTGGTATCACGCTCCAAAGCTAACTTCTCTCTTTCAAAATCCAACCTTTTGGTCTCCAAATCAGCTTCTCTCCTACCTCTTGCATTTTCTAACTCCAACTGCCCATTTATCTTAAGCCTTGCCATTTCCATGTTGTAAGCTCGCTCTTTCGACCTTTCTTCTCTTTCTTCAGGGGAAAGACCTTTGGAGGAAACACTGCTACCGGGAGAGGACACAGGCCCATTCACTGGCGCCTCCTCATCCCCTTCCCCTGGCGGTACCACCACCGCATCAGAGGGATCTCTGGACTCCAACCAGGCCTCCAGTGCTTTGAGATATTCCTCCTTCACTGAGATGCCTTTGGTAGGGACTTTAAATTTCTTGCAAAAGGATTTCAGCTCCTTCAATTTGTAGACGTTTATCTATGCCCTATCAAATTCCTCCTCAACAACAACAGGGGTAGTGACTCCGGTGTCACTCATGGTCAAAACTGGCAGTGTTCGAAAAATCAAGCTTCAGAAAAGCGGAGAACAAAAATAGGATCCTTCCAAATTAGATTGTGGCTGCGCTATGGTCTGCTTTCACTATGTAGCGCACACTAACCACTGCACATGGGTCATAAATGCAAAGTTCAAATCCCACCGCTGCCACCAATGTTAGAACCGGCTGTCTCTAGTTGGCAGAGGTACGCACTTCTGACAAATAGGGACACACCTTTTCCAGTCAGGGCAAGGGGATCACACCCTTTGATAACCCCTGCTCACCCCCTTGGTAGCTTGGCAGAGCAGACAGGCTTATCTCAGAGGCTGTGCGTTAAGCATTTATGACCACATACAGTAATAAAGTGAATACACTACAAGGTTTTGGACTGGAATCAGAGAACCACGGACTGGGAGGATGAAGGAACAGAGTTGGCTGCGCAAGAGGTTCCGGAAGGAGTGCTTGAGGAGCCATCCACTCTAACTCGTGCTCTCTTGTCTCTAGTTCCTGTGCTTCTGCTCCTTCCTCCTCAAGCACTCCTTCCGGAACCTCTTGCGCAGCCAACTCTGTTCCTTCATCCTCCCAGTCCGTGGTTCTCTGATTCCAGTCCAAAACCTTGTTACATCCTGCCATGCGGTCTTGTGACCAGACGTTGCCATCACTCAGTAGGGCCGCTCTGCCTCTCACTTCTCTCACTTGCATAGGCTTGCTGTATTTACTCGCTCCCTTCCTCTGCACGTTAGCCAACCTCACTCGCACCCATTCTCCCTTCTCTAATCCTGTGTCTCGTACATTCCGCCTGCGATCGTAGTGTTCAGTGTAAGTTGCTTGGACTTTCTCAAGGTTGGCTCGCACCACTGCGGGCGACCATTCACTGGTAACTGTCTTTTCTTTCCACACTCGATTGTCCTGTGTGAAGGGCTCTCTGCCTCGGAGTATTTGGAACGGGCTGTATCCTGTACTGGTAGGTGTTATCCTGTACGCCCAAATCATGTGCCAAATCTAATGCCTCCCAGTCTTTGGCATCAGCTATTGCAGCCTGGATTGAGCCCATCACCACTCTGTTAAAGCGTTCGACTAAGCCGTTGCCTGGCATCTATGCCATTCCTTTCCATGAATCTGTTCCACTTCTCGGATTTAAACTGGGGCCCATTGTCACTAAGTACCACCTTGGGGATGCCTTCTCTCACAAACGTGTCTGCTAGGAACTTGATTATTGCATCTGTGTCCATGGTCTCTCTTATCATGATTTCAGGCCACTTCGAATACCTGTCCACTATGACGCACACGTACTTTTGTACTCCTTGTATGTCCAGAACCGGACCCAGTATGTCCACGCTTAGTTCTTCCCACGGGTTCTTTGGTATTTCAAACTTCCCCATCTCAGGTCTGAGAAGTTTCAAGGTTTTATCTGCTCCTTGACACCTGGTGCAGTTCCTGACATGTCTTTCTGCTTTCAAGTCCATTCCCGGCCACCAGTAATTTTGCCTGGTCCTCAGCCTCAATTTGCAGATCCCGAGGTGTCCCTCATGGAGTGTGTCCAGTAACCGGTCTATGAGGTCGGCGGGTGGTATCACTCTCTCTCCCCTGTGCACAAATGTTCCATTATCTCCTATCGACAGTTCCTCTCTAACCTCATAGTAGGGTCTGAGTTCCCTCACCAGCGCTCTCTTCTCAGGCCAGCCTTGTGTCACAAACTGCTTCACTTCCCGTAGTACCGCGTCCTCATCGTATGCCTTCCTCCATTCTGTGAGGCTGATGGCACTTTCTTGGTCCTCTGTGAGTGCCACCCATTCCTCTGATCCTGCCATATCTACTTCACTGGATTCCATCGCAGCAGCTATGCTTAGGTAATCTGCCACACGATTCCGGTTCCCGGGTACATGTTCCACATCGTACCGGAACTCCAGTAGTTTCAATGACATTTTTGATATTCTTGGTGTGGCTTCAGCATGCCCAATTGATGTCAGCACCTTGAGCAGGGGTTTATGGTCTGTCCTCAATAGGAACACTGTATGCCCCACAGAAATTGCCGGAACCTCGCGGTGGCCCACACTACTGCTAGCATCTCCTTCTCTATTACGCTGTATCGTTTCTCTGTGTCCGACAGCGTGCGCGAGGCAAAACTTATGGTTTCCATCTGTCCTTGCCCCCTTTCCTGCATCAGGACTGCTCCCAAGCCCTTATCACTGGCATCCGTAGTTAGGACCGTTCTGCCTTGGGGGTCATATCCTTGAAGGGGAACGGCTTCTGTGATCGCCTTCTTGATGTCATCAGACTCGTTTTGTGTCTCTACTGACCACCGGAACTCCGTGTTTTCCTTCGTGAGTTGCCTCATGTGATGGGTTCTGGAAGCAAAGTGTTGCACGAATTTTCCATAGTACTCAGCCATGCCGAGAAATGATCTTATTTCCTCCTTGCTGGTTGGAGGTGGGGCTTCACGGATCGCCTTGACATTCTCCGTCTTGGGGGTCACTCCATCTACGCCTATTTCATGTCCCAGATATGTCACTGACGACATTCCAATGCGGAATGGACCATTGGACTTGGCACTTGGACCATTCCGCCGTAAGACCCTTTTTTTCCAAAATCCGCAACACGTTCCCTAGTTTTGCATCATGATCCAGCTTGTCTCGGCCCATTATCAAGATGTCGTCTTGAAAGTACTTGACGTCGGTGCTCTTATGGGAGAGCTGGTGCATCAGTTTTTGGAACACTGCCGCTGCTGACGCCAGTCCGAATGGCATGCGGAGGAACTGGTAACACCCGAACGGGGTGATAAAGGACGTGAGCCGGCGGCTTTCTGGATGCAGGGCTATTTGGTCATAGGCGGATGTCAGGTCAATGGTGGAATACCATTTGATGCCTCGGGTGTTGGCCAGCATCTCTTCTATCCTTGGCAGGGGGAATTTTTCCACAACTATATTCTTATTCAGCTCCATGAGGTCCACGCACAGCCGGACCTTCCTGTTGGGCTTCTTGACCACCACCAAGGGCGATAGCCATTCCGCACATGTGATGGGTTGAATGATCCCCTTCCTCTCCAGCTCTTGGAGCTCTTCACGTACGGCCTCGCGTACTGCTATGGGGATGTTTCTGACTCGGTGGGCCACCGGTACTGCCCTGTCCTTCAAGATGATTTTGTGTGCAAACTTCTCCAGCTTCCCCACCTTGCCTCCGAACACCTTGGGGAATGTCTTCCTCCACCTGTCTTGGTCAGGCCACTCCTCATGTTCCGTTAACAAGATCTGTTCCACTCCCCCTGGGTCTAACTTGATGCCCAGGTCGCCCTGGTCCAGCCATCCCAACACCGATGGTCCTTTTTCCGCTATGTAGAGCTTGCAGTGGGCCGATCGGCCTCGGAATTCGAACCTCAGTGGTCGGAACCCCACCATGGGTATGCGGTCCCCATTGTATGTGACCGGGCGTATATCTAGCTTCTCCAGTTCCGGGTCTAGTCGTGGCGCAAATTTCTCCTCCCACACAGCCCTCTGGACGATGGTATACGGCGAACCGGTGTCCGCTATTACACTGATCATGACTCCTCCCATAGCCATCTCCAGCACCGGCTTCATAGACCTCTTTCCATCCACACTCATGACTTGTACATCCGCTCCCAGTACCTGATCGTATATGCCCAGTACAGTGGTTACTTCCTCTTCCGGTGTGTCTTCCTGCGTGTCACTGTCCTGGCCGACGAGTCTCACCGTGTTCTTGGAGACTTTCTTTCTGCACACCTTCTCGAAGTGTCCTATTATACCGCAGTACGTGCACTTGGCCCGGAACGCCAGACATTTCCTATCGTGCGCCTCGTGCGACCAATTTCCGCACCTGTAGCATGGTTTCCGGTTGGTGCCCACGTGCCTTCCTGATGGCCCGCCTTTGCCGTTACATTTGGCGCCATTCCCTTCCGTGGTCTTTTGAATCGATTTGTCCTTACGGATCACGTCTTCATCGATTTTGTTGACCATAGCACTTGTTGCCGTCTCCTTCTTGGTTGCATCCGCACATCTCCTCGCCAGCTCCGCTCTTTTGACAATGACCATTACATCTTTCAAGGTGGTTTCTCCGCTGGCCCACAACTTGTCCTGCACGGAAGCGCACGTGGTGTGCATAATCACTTGGTCCTTTATGAATTCCTCCTCCCAGTTGTTGTACTTGCATGCGGCTGCCAGCCGTTTCAACGTCGCCACGTACTCCTCTACCGTCTCTCCTGGCCGTTGTTTTCTTTGCTGAAAGTTGAACCTGTCCACCGATACACATACCGCCGGTTTGAAATGGTTATTCAGGTCCTCAATTGCCTGGGCGTATACGTCGTCATCCGAGTCGTCTCTTTGCTTCGGCACCAGACTTTTGTACACTCTCAAACCTTCCGGGCCTAAGTTCAATAGCAGGATACGTTTTTTTCTTGCTGGTTTGAACGTCTCTTCGCTCTCGTCCTCTAGCACGCCAATGAAGTTGTCGATGTATTCCCTCCAGTCGTCCCACTTCATTAGCGGCTTTCATGGCCGGGGCAGGAATTGCACCGGCGCCTTCGCCTATCCTGTTTGGATGCTCATTCTTTCACTCTTGATCGTGGGTTGATGGCTTGTTTGTCCTTTGGGGCTTCCCGGGGCGCTATCACGTTATGCTTTGTTCGCGTGGTTCTGGGGACCACCTGTGTCAGCCCCCTCGATCTTTACCAAGGTATCCAGCTCATTCCATGATTGATGGACGATACCTCGTGGCTAACTGCTGCACGTGTCTTCCTCGTCCCCTTTTCTGGGCTCTGGAGGAGGTAGTGGTTGTTCGGCCCTGCCGTGCTCTCCAGGGTGGTTGCTTGGTTGTCGTCGGTTCACTGCGGGGTAGGGATATCTGATCCCACCCTCGTCGCCATTGTAAAGTCGTGTAATACCCAGCAATGATGACGCTGCAATCATGTATAATTTAACAGTCTTTATTTAGACACGTCTATCCCTGAAGAGCGCCGCGCCTCAACTGATCTAACGGTCCTCCGCGCCAACCCACTACGCAGCCGCGTATCCCTGCGCGGGCGCGGCACGTCACGTGGCTTACGTGACGTGCGTACACTAGTGCGCGCTACTACAGTTTGTCCAACTGCCTATCCTCGTCGCCACTTTGTAAAGATGAGATCCCCTCAGTTTCTTAGTAATCTTCTTTATTGGCAACTCTGGTCCCAGATAATCATAACATCTTCACATAACTTCAACTCCTTTACAACTGTCCCCACCAAGAATCCCCTGTACATTCTGTATTCTACAAATGATGTTGTTGCATTCCAAACATAAAATGCTCCAACATGACACCAACTTTAACTAATTTTTTCTAACAAGATATTAATATCTTTTGAGAATCTACAGTGTTGAACTGAAAACA